>NC_065510.1:7364301-7408847 GCF_006386435.1 Epinephelus moara | reverse complement strand
TGTTTACTGACTGATTCCGGACTTCATGATCACAGCGCTGTCGTCATCTGTTTAGCTCGCCTCTGGCCCGCCTATATCAGATACACCGATGTGATTGGTGCAGCTCGGCTCCAACGGCATGGGTAATGAGCATCATTACTGATTGCCAGAGTGACTCGCTGAGCAAATTCAAATTGTGCCCTCGCAAGAACTCTGGATTTCCAGGGTAACTATAACTATAACTACTATCCAATTGCGTGCAGTGATATTTTCAAATGCATGCTTGGTGCTGCCCCTCGAGTTGGGCCATTTTCATAACTCATAGCCAGACCCTAAATCTTTCTAGATTTGGGTCTGGATTTCCAGGCTAGCCTGCAGTTGTAACTGTCTCTCTGTACATCGTGCTCACGTGTGTGCGTGAGACCGTGAGGCATGGACACTGCATTCATGTGTGTTCACGTGCTTTCGCTGGTCTCGGACAGAAGCGCACACGTGAGCGCGGTGTACAGAGAGGCAGTTAGAGCTACAGATTACAATGAGGCTAAAAACAGAGTTCAAATGACGTTTTTCCAAACAACTTTTTATGTCGGGGCTTCAGGACACTTGGATCACCCAGAACAAAAAGATCAAGCGCTGATTCAATATAGGGCTATTTGAGTTTTCACGCTGGCCACTGTGGTTCTCCCAAACGCATAGCACACGGGAGAAGTTTCCTCACTGCTAGATGCCACTAAATCCTTCATACTGGACCTTTTAAATGGGGAAAAGATTTGATTGCTTTGAAGAAATGCAGCGACAGAGTTACACTGATGTCCCGCTCCATGGACGTATGCTCACACATGCACAGTACTGATGTTACAGAAAGGTTTGACAAAAGCACTAAACAGCTGACAGTAAAATGTTTTTGAAAACACAACAATTAAGCTTTGTGGGCTGTTTTAGTAAGAATATAAAGTAAACAAAGCTGACATTTTTCATTTCACAATGGGTCATTAGTTATGTCCCACTGGGATATGATTCATACAATGCATTAGCCATTTCAGAACATGATGTTCCTGATCAAAAGAAGTCCTTGTGGCAGTCCTTTTTAACATGACAGCAATAAATAAATATATATTGTTACAGAATATAATATTTAAAAAGATAAAGTATTTATCAGGGTTACATTAACCTGGGATGACCGTCATAGTGTAAAGCCTGGTCTTTTGTCCGTTTAAAGGGGAACACAAGCTGAAATTAAGAATTCCAACATGTTATCTCCATTGCCTTGGAAAGTTCAGTCAGTATTTGTGAACATGAGCTACTCTCTCTCAAAGCCAGAAATCAAGTAAGTAACTTGTGATGTCATGGGGTATAAAGTGTGGAGCTGCTCCACAGGCCATTTGTAGACCCACAGAAAGTTTGTTTTCTTTTTTATACCCAAATGAGCTTCATTCGATTGTAGTGTTCTCAGCTCTGAAACAAAAAAAATGTACCAATATACTCAGAACATTCCCCTGGGGGCATGCAGTGGCATCTAGATCAGTGGTTCCTAACTGGAGACTTTAAAAAATGCGTTTCTCTCTGGTCTCCTCCAGAGAAGGTCCATCTCTGATGCAGCTTAAGGCAGCATGGCCAAGAGTGACAATGGAAAAAGGGTATTCGAGTCACTGCGGTGCATTCAGAATGGACTCGCGACCCACTTTTGGACCGTGACCCACCGATTTGGAATCACTGATCTAGAACATCTTTCCATATTTTTTGTCTAGGGAGCAGCTCCAGACTTTGTACTTGATGACATCACAGATTTGAGTTTTAGCACTCCAGTTTATGGATTTGGGCGAGAGTTGTTTATGATTACAAATATTTTTGGACTGTCTTTAACAGAAACAGAAACATACATGAATTTTGAAAGTGGCCGTTGTTGCCCTTTAAAGGGACCAGACCAGTTGGCAAAACAGTCTCACAATCAAGTGAGAAATCAAGAACAAAAAATCTAAACCTAAAAAATGACCCGTCAGTCTTGAGCATACAAGTGTTTCTGCAGGTCTGCTTGCAACAATAACTGAACACTACCTCACATTACTTGCAGCCAGTGTTTCAATCCAACATGGCTGACATTATGCCTGATTTTAGATTTTGTCAGTTATATCTTTTTTTTTACATTCTCACACCATGTCAAAAACAATTGCATTGATATTGGCAGACTGTTACATAATGCAAATATCAGCCAAGCAAAAGGTCTGACCACAACTTTAAGACAACAGTCACTTCACATGAACACTGAGCCGGTAATCTGTAACCCACAGTTGTTTGTAATATTCACAGCTGTTTCAAAAGTCTGAGAAATACTTTAAGTGGCACCAAAATCCACTGAACTCACGTCATCTGTTACAAGGAGCTGATTTCAAGCACAGAATTATTGTCCAGGGATTCGTCAGGTTTTGACCTGCTGATTCTACATTTACTGGCCACAGGGGATGCTGCCTCAGCAGGATCAGAGCCTGGGCCTTTCTCAGCGCCTTCTCCATATTTGGCACTCTGACTCGAGTGCTCTGGATCAGGTTTATCTCTCTGCATGACCTGTGTCCTTGAGCCCTCTGTTACGCCACTGTGGTTTCCATTTTGTGACGTTTTGCATATTTCACTCATCTGTATGGCCCCTCCTGTTCCATTGACTTCCTCCTCTTCTTCTTTTTCACCACAGTCTTTCCTATGCACCTTGCTGACTCCTTCACTTTTCTGTGCTTGGAGCACAATGCCGCCCCACTCCTCTGTTGGTCGCTGTACCTCAGTGGCGGCCCTGTCGTTGTTCTTCACCCTGCGTGAAGCTCCGCACAGGGCCTTCCTGAAGCCTCTCTTGAAGTTGTCAGACAGAAATCCGTACAGTATGGGGTTGGCGCAGCTGTTGGCATATGACAGCACGACAACAAAAAAGTAGAGCCCCCTGAAGTCCCCAGGCAGGACCACAAGGAGGTTGACGATGTTCAGAACGTAGAATGGTAGCCAGCAAAACACAAACACTGCCACCACCACAACCACCATCCTGGTGATTTTACGTTCCGACCTCCTGCGCCGAGAGGACGTGGCCTGCGCCCGCTTTGCAACACTGCGCACCTTTGAAAGAAAAGATAAAGTTTTACCTTTCTTATTTAAACACACGTTTACTCATAAAGGGTTAGCTCACCTAAATCAGTTTCTCAATTAGTATTTTTGTGTGCTAAGGTTCTGAGTCATCCCCACCTGAGATTTTTTCCTATGAACCCAGTATAAAGGTGAATGTATCTTCAAACCGCATTGTACCTAAGAAACAGTTGTATGAAAACTGTTGACAGTCATGTGCTACATTCCTCCTGGGAATATACTTTGCTGTTTTTTGTCATTTTTTAGTACTTAAGAATAAATAAAGCAAAGAAACACGTTCTGTTTACGAGGACTGCACCCTGGTAGTCAACTAATCCTTAGTCGCCCAGAAAGGTCATTCGTCGGCAAGATTTCAGTGGTCGTTTAGTCGCAGAAAACAAACATGAAACTCTATTAGGAGCTGCACCTTGTCAAAATAAATTAAAACCTATATGACTGGACCATGTGGGAATTTAATTTGAAAGGACAGACACAGGAAGTGACCACGCTCAGCAGTCAGACAGGAGTCACGTTACAAACCAATCACAGCTGACAGATATCTTTCCCGTCTTCTGTAAATATTCAGTCTGATGAATATGCGAAAGTTGATCATGTTAGTGCAGGGCTACCCAGAGCTTTACATCTGTCCCATGGACGATAGGCCTACACACTTATAAACAGTGTCTGGAAGAAGTTCAGCTCTGCACTCAGGATCTCAGGTAAATAGGCTGTACTATGCTTGTTAGAGTTGCTTAGATCAAGTACACTGTGATCTGCTCCGTCTCATTCTCGTGATCGGGATATCTCAAGACACCTTGAGGAAATTTCTTACAATTTGGCACAAACATTAATTTAGACACAACAAAAAACTGATTCGATGTTGGTGATCAGAGGTTAAGGTCAGTGTGACCTTCTCTGTCTCATTCTCGTGAACGTGGTATCTCAGGAACACCTTGAGGGAATTTTCCCAGTTTGGCACAAACATTCACTTGGACTCAACGAAAAACTGATTCAATGTTGGTGGTCAAAGGTTAAGGTCAATGTGACCTCCTCGGTCTCATTCTCGTGAACATGATATCTCAAGGCCTTGAGGGAATTTCGTCCAATTTTGGCACAAACATTCACTTGGACTCAATGGTGAACTGATTGGATGAACTTATAATGTTCTGCAAAAACACTTTTCTGGCCTTTATTCGACATCATAATCCAGGAACAGGGGGTAGACATTTGGTCAGGTACTAAATTGGTGACACTAATTTTGGGTGCCCACCTTCAGACTGCTGATGTATAGATCTTCTGTGCTGCCGGGGGGAGGTGTACGTGAAGTTTCAATGTTTTCACAGACATGAATATAAACTGTAACTGCAACTTTACTGGTTCACGGAGGCACACAACTGCGAGGCAGCAATTCTAGTTAGAATACACATTATTGATGAGAGCATCGATGGTACTTTATGGTATAAAAAAAAGAATGTTTATTTCTGAAAGTTTTGAGGGGAATGTAGCCTTTATTGTGTCGTATATTGTGGTGGATGTTTTTCCACAGAATCATAACATATTAACTGCGGCACAGTGTGCTTCCCCATTATTTCTGTACAAATATTGCTTCACTACAAGTGCCCTCCAACATCATTAGTGATACCAACAGAGAGCAGTCCAATTATATAGGATATTAGTGTGTACCAATGTGTTTGTGCAGCACATGATGAAAGCTGTTACTGCATTAAAGGGCTTCTCTGCAATGCAGCTTCATTTGGAGAGATTTATTGGCGAATAGCCAAAAACAGCATTTTTTTTTTGTACAAAAATAATTTTGACTTAAAACATTGCAATACAACAGAGGTGGAAAATGGCATGAGCCATTTCAGGCACCCTTGGTTTTGGGAGTAAAAGCCTTTGTACACCAAGGTTATTTTTTGTCTGAAGTTGTCGCACGTTTAAGAATAAATATATGACTTCATGTGTCAATCACGTTTACACACTCACTTTAAAATGTCTTAACAGTTTTCGGAATAAGTTTGATTGCCTGTGTTTTTTCGCATCCGTCAAAAGCCTTGTAAAGATTCACTACTAGAGAGTTGTTTGACAAAGAAGCAACGAGAAAGGAACAGGGAGCAGAGTATCATTTTGTAACTCAGACAGCCTCTTTTCAGTAAGTCAGATAGTAATATTCTTGTGGATGATGGTGACAAAGAGAGGGCAGAAGTAGAGGATGAAGACCACAGGCAGACAGAATGAAAGAGAGCAACAATGTGGAGGCAGAGAGGAAGGACAGCTCAGTCCTGTCAGGTAGCCGTGGTGCCAAATGGAAGATGCAGCCAGAGAGTGGTGACAGTGTCTTTCCATTTTGCCCATTATTAAATTTTCGGAAGGAAACAAAACCAATAAAACGCATGGTACTCAGCATGCAAGGTTTCTGTGCGTAACAATTTTTATCGGATGAAGGAATTAAAAAATACAAACTTGGTGTGCAAAAAACTTTGGGGTCATTTATACTCCCTTTATGTACAAAAATAGATACCTTAATTTCAAACGACACTGTCACCACCCCCATACTTCCTTGCATCCTGTATGTTGGTATAGATACAACCACTAGGTGGCACTAGAGGGCGGAGTCAAAAGTTTCTGACCAACAGCCAAACATGGTGACTGTGGAGGAGGTCGAAATAATAATAATTTAATGTAGGTTGTTAATGTGTACGTTTGGATTCTGGATCAATTTTTGGTTAATTTAGCAACTATGGCTCTGTGTTTTGTTTACGAATTCAACAATGAACATTTTGAACTTACAACCTCTCTGATTTTGTCTCCGTAGCAATGGAGGATGAGGCTCCTGGGTACTGTAGTTTGGAACAACCTTTTTGTATCTGCATTATTGTAAATGCTGTACCTTGATGACGATCAGCAGGTAACACAGACAGATGACCAGCAGGGGGCAGAAGAAGCCCACAGTGCACGCGTACACAATGAAAGACGTCTTCCACACTTCTGCTGGCTCAGGCCACACGATGCTGCAGTTCCCATCGTCCTTCAGCACATCTGCAAACACCACCACCGGCAGCACCACCACAAAGGACCCTGCCCAAACTGTGGCACTGATGGCCTTGGCTACACGGGGGCGCCGCCACCAGAAGGAGCGGATGGGGTGCACGACAGCCAGGTAGCGGTCCACTGACATCACGGTCAGGCAGAAGATGCTGGTAAACTGGTTGATGGCGTCCACTGTCATGACCACACGGCACATCAGAGAGCCAAAGGGCCAAAACAGCAGAGCATTTTGCACCGCTAAAAAGGGCAGGCCCAGCATGAAGAGCTCGTCTGCAATGGCTAAGTTGAGGATGTAGATATTGGTGACTGACTCATTCTTAGTGTAGTTGACTATAACATGGATGACCAGAGTATTGCCTATGAGGCCAACAACACACACTATTCCATAGATAAGAGGGATGAAGACTCCAGCCAAGCCAGGGAGGGATCCAGGCTCTGGTTTGGTGCAGTTCTGGCAGGTGCTGTTAAAAAGGAAAGAGCTGTCACTCGGGCTGAAGCCAAGAAGCGATTCAGAAGTAGTGGAGACGAGCAGGAAATGGGAGTAAGGGGGACTGAAGCTGTTGCTCCACGTAGGTGTAGGGGCCTCCAGAGGCAGCTGGGTGGCCTGGATGAGCTCCATGGAGGCTTTAAGGAACCTGAGGCAACAGAAGTTGATAAGATCCCATCAGTGACGGGTCAACAGTCCTACAAGGCAAAGAAAAGTTAGTTAATTATGCACATTTCATGCACAAAGGCAATCTAAACAATGCATTAAAGGTGTAGTTTCACATTTTGTGAAATACTAATTCACTTTATTACCAAGTGTGAGATGAGATATTACTGATACTACTTGATACTACCCTCCCCTCAAACAGGATGCTGGGGCCAGGAGGCAGTTCGCTTAACTCTGCAGAACAGGCAACCTGGCTCTATCCAAAGTTTTCTAATATGACTTCCACAGGTCAAAACCCTAATAACCTGAATAATTAATTATTTCATCTTATCTCTGGTAGTAGACGCTATAGCGTTGACAGTACCTGTCCATAGCCAGACGACACGCATATAAACACCTAGCAAAACACTCAAAAACAGCTTCTGTGGTAACTTCCACTACAATTGGTGTCACCAGGACCACATTTGCCATAATGACACACAGACTAACGGTGTCAAAACAATTCCAGCTAGGGCTGCGCGGTATACCAGTTCGTACCGAAAACTAGTCTTTATTTTCGTGATGATATGAATTTTTCATATACGGCAATACCGGTGAAAAGCCCAAACAACGTCTGGAACGTGCGTGGCGGGAAAGTGTTTCAGCGGGGACCTATTTCACTGCTGCACACCACAGGCGTGCCACGGTTGCCAGTTCCGCTTATTAGCTGCGACTTTGGGCATGTTTGTTTGTAAAGTCGCGGGTTGCGTTTTTTTGGGCTTGTTTCTAAAGTGGAGTTGCTTATTTGAGCTTGCTCTCTAAACGTTGCCTTTCTCTCTCTATGTATATATCCATCTAATAAGTTATGTAAGCATGATAGTATGTTGGACCGCATGAAGTGTCCACAGCTCCGCTCCCTCCGCCCCTCTCCTTCTCCGCATACACACAGGTGACGGTCAGCCAATTAGACTTTTCACATTTAAATTGCGTGATTAATGGAGGTTCTTTAACTATTTCGCTAACACGTGGGCAAAATATGGAAAGAATACAATGAAGATTTGTAGAAAGCGAGAGGATTAAAAGATTCGATTTTGGTCAGCTAGTTGGTTTTTGGGCTTGTTTCCATAGCCCTGGTTGCTTGTTTCTCTCCCAAGATCTGGAAACACTGAGGCGTGCTAGAGTGAGAGCATAGAGACAAGTTTGTAGGCAAGAATGGCTGCCGAAAGCAAGGCAACTGTACACGTTGCTGAAGAAGAACATGATGACCCAGAAGAGCTCATACCAAAAAGGGGAGCCGTGTCTGTCGTCTGGAGGTTCTTTGGTTTTAAAAGGTCAGACGTGGAGCAACCGACCATCTATTGCAAATGCTGTCATAGGATTTTGATGATGATAATGATGGTTGACTGTACTGATTGTGCAAACTTGGTTAAATAAAAATGTTTTATTTTGACTGCAACCATAATCATTCTAATTATTTAACTTAATTACTGCCGCCCTATTGGCAACCATACTTTGAAGGGGTCATGCATTTACCTGTGTGTGGACATGAAAAAAACATGATACAGTCCTTATGACAGTAAAATGTGCTATTTAAAGCCCATCTACTGCAGTAATTATTTTGTCATTAGTAGAAAATGTGGGTAAGACCACTCTTGTATGAAAAAAAACAACAAAAAACATCAAATACCGTGAAACCGATATGATGAAGTTGTCGCAGCTGGTAAAAATGCAGCATTAGACATTAAAACTCAGAAAATATACACAGTCTTTAGCAGAGAGAGAGAAGGGATGACAAACAAAGACACAACTTGACAAACACATTTCTAAAAATCTATCAAGTTCTGTTTGCAGTCAAAATGGCTGCTGGCGATGATGGCATGGACAGTCAAAAGTTTAAAAGTTTGGTCCAATATGAGACCGGTGAAGCTTGTAGAATACTAAACTTCTAATCAGCTTAACAACCATCCTTCCGTCACAACAAAAACAAGCCTGCACCGGAACAAAAACATAACGCATTTAGTTCTATTAGTACAAGACTTGTTTATGAAGCCTTCTTAATAACTACCATGCCGCAGACAGGCACACCCTCATCCCTCACAGCGATGGTTAATAATTGGTGGTCTGTTAGGAACAAAATGTACTGACCTACGGGGAAAAAATAACAGAGCCATGTCCTTCACAACCTTGACTTAAATGCATTGATGCTGATGGGAGGACGATGGGAACAGAAGAGGGGAAAACGCAGGAAGAATAATTTACAGGATGCATATAGAAACTGTGAGCGATACAATAAAATCAGAGACATTATCTACAGCAACACATAAAGGAGAATATTGTACAGTTCAGTTAAACAACCAATGCCATTTTTTCCCTTTGTTTAGAATAGGTTTTAATTTTGAAACAAAAATTAGATATTTGATTATCTCGGTTTTATTTCAAACTAAAGGTCAGCTAAGAAATAAAGGGCATTCATTACAAAACGTAAATGCAGCTGTGAGATGACCTGAGCCACCTAATACTTAAAAGGACACACACTCACATAATCCAGTAAATATACAATATTATTTTTTGTAAGGTAAGGCAATTTTAGATTAATTCAAAGATTTAGTCTTTTGATATGAGCTCCTGATATGACTTTATCCTGATTCAGATTCATTTATCATGGACAAAATATTATGCTTGATGTTATGTGGTTGCACAACATTCAGGTAGTCACACGGTACAGTGGCGTCCCTGCTGGCACGGATGTTAAATTTTGGTTGGAATGGAAATCGCATTGATGATGGTTTATTACCGATTTTAGAATTTCACATTGTCTAGAGACGAAACATTGGGTTTTGTTCTCCATATGTTACAACTAAATGTCAGTATTCTAGGTCAAGATGATGTCGGCATAAGACATTTGGAAGACGTTTGATTTTGGCTACTTAACAGCACAACCTAAAACCAGCAAAACATTATGTCATCTGCCGTCAGTATTCTACACCAGTTGACGTCGGCATTAGACGTTGTCCTGACATTGAATTTGGTCACCTGACGTCACAACCTAAAGTCAACCAAATACCAATTTCATAAGGTGTGTGTAGCCAGCTGGGGTGAAGCTAAAAGTTTATGAATCAGAGGAAGGAACCAAATGATAACTTGTCTTCAGTCACTGACTGTTATTCCAGTCAAAGTGAACTTGAGTGTTGCACTGCAAGCATTGAGCAATACTTCTTTTTTCTAGGGAAGTAGCTTATAGAAAGTCCTCACAATGAACCAACAATATCAAAAGCTGAAGGTGGTTTTGCGAGCGTATTAAAAATCAGCTAACACACAACACGCACCACACACCACTTGTGCAATCTCAATAGGTTGATAGAATTTTGTGTCTCACATAAATAAGTTCAAGGGTCATAAATATAAAGGTGCTTAGCTCACATGGACTGACAAGACATACATATTTCATATGTGCATATCAAAGGAATCTCTCAGAATAATACATTATACATGACTAGTTGGACTGTATGTTCTGTGTCAATATTGTAATAGTAGACGAGATGCGAAATGTTAAATGTATGAGAATATGACTGAAGAGTCTATTTTGAGTTTATTTTTTATGCATTTCCTGAGCTCTAAAAAAAATTCAACAACCTACACATTTGAGTCCATATACATAGTTAAAATTTAGGTAAATTGTTTTTAACCACATATATAGGAAATACATTTTCAATTAAAAACTACATGTCAAAACAACATTTGCTCGACCTTTGTCCTTTATTAGTCCTGCAGTGATAATGAAGAGACTCAATGGAAAACCTCATTTGTAACTGATTTAATATGCATAAGAAAATGAACATAAACAAAATGACACGAATAATTACAATGCAGGCCTGGAGGACAGCGATACATGTTTATCACTAAATGACCTGCATCCCTGGACCAGCTGGTCTAAGCTTTGAAGGGCAGAATTACCTTAAAGCTGAAATGTGCAACACATAAATTAACCTTTTTCTACAACCTGATTTCAGGTACAATTATAGCTGCTGCGCAGCAGTGGTCGGGGCCGGGCAGTTTTAGGCAATTCTGAGCAACAAGCTCAACACTGATGTCTGATCCAGCACTAAACCAGCAGCTCAATGGTCCCTTTCTTAAGAAGTCATAATCTATTTCATCATAAAACACTGAATGTGTGGTATATGTAAAAGCCCATGTGAAAAATGTAATACACACACACACTAAAACAAAGCATATTACAACATAGAAGTTACATCATATAATTATGGCATGCCCTTCAAATTGTGGATGAGTGGCTGAAGTGATCAGACTCATAATATACAAAGGAAAGAAAAAACTCAAGAACAAGAAAGTAAGAAGAACATTAACTGCTAGCAATTATGAACAAACTGGTCTGATCTAGCTTAAAGCTAAACATTATCCATGGTGACAAAGATGAAATTTTTTTTTTATAAATGTAAAAGTAGCTATTGGATAGACTCTGCATATTGACTGATAGCTAAGCCAAATAAACAGGGAAAAGAGACAAGGGATAACAGGGAAAAGTGTTGATAAAGAGTATTTGTCTCTCCGCAAAAGTGCCTGGATCATAATTATTTTAACCTTAGTAGTCTCTAATCCACATAGCATGATGCCTGAACATAGGACTTTCACATTAGAATGTCTGTTCTGCCTTAGCTGAATTCACAAATTGACTAAGCCAAGCATCAGAGTGCCAGACAGTAGCCATCCATGCCATGGAAAAGCAAATTTGAAAGAGAAAGTTGCAAAGCTGTAGCACATATGGTTGATTTGTTATGAATTTTCAAAGTTTTGAAATTTAGAGGCTTGCTGTAGCGCCACCATCAGGACTATTGTCTTGTGTTTCCAGTTGAGGACATCTGGCATGGGACTGGACCTTTATGAAAAGTTTGGGTAGATTTCTCATATGGAAATGTTGCACGAGCTGAGGCTTGAACTCACAATCTTCAACACCAAGAACCATCCTCTATCTCACTGAGCTAATTGGCAAACAGAAATGTCACATGTAGCTTCACAAATTGACTAAGCCAGTCACCTGTGTGCAAGACAGCAGCTGTTAGTGTGTAAAGGCAGATTTCAAACGGCTGTCAAAAATTCAGTTATTAAGACAAAAATGCAAAAATACACATATTGCATCTAGACAGCATGGAGATGTTGGTAATTTGTTTTTAACAATGATTTATTGGCTCCATAAGTGAAAAACTGATGTTTAAAAATACAATTTTTACATTGACTCCAATTGTTCGATGAGAGCGAAATTCAAAATGCTGTAAAAAATAAATAAATCAGTTTTTGAGATAAAATTCTGATATTTTCCAAACATCATCTACCATGAATCCAAAATTTTGTCATTTTTTTTAATGAACACTGAAAATGTATTTAGCAAGAATTTGCAAGTATATGTTTACAATACAATTTACAGTCAAACATTTTGATGCACTGTAGGCTCAATTTTTGATAAATCAAAAATCTGTCTGGATCGTTTGTGGAGGACAGTCTGAAGATGCTCTGTAGCAAGTTTGGTGTCAATTGAGCAAAAATTGTGGGAGGAGATAGGTTTAATAAGTTTTACAGTTTTTTAAATAAAACAGAGTGATGGACTTCATACTTTGCAATAGGTTTAAATGTACAAAAGTTTCTTCAGTATTGGGGCTACATTTTGGTGAAAGTTGCAAATCTGTAGCACATATGGTTGATTTGTTGTGAATTTTCACTGAACTTTAGAGGCTTGCTGTAGCGCCACCATCAGGACTATTGGCCTGTTTTTGCAGCTGAGGCAATCTGGCATGGGACTGGACCTTTGTGCAAAGTTTGGTGATTTTTAGCGCATGGGAAGTAGGATTTCCTCAGAAGAAGAAAAAGAAAGAAGAAGAAGAAGAAGAAGAAGAAGAAGAAGAAGAAGAGACATGCAGGATAACAATTTTGTCAAAAGCACAAAAAATGTATATATAGTTAAGAAACATCCTACTGAAGACAAGAACTCCCTTACACACTGTACAGCTTAATCACACACACACACACACACACACACACACACACACACACACACACACACACACTTCTTTTTGTGCTCCTGATTTCCAGGATGTGCAGCACAACACCTGCCATTCTAATCTCTGACCCACACAATAGAGCAGACAGACAATCTGTCTTCCCAGACGACATCAACTCTTTTGTCTGCCATTCTATGGCCGGCTCTAAGAAAAAACTTCCTGGGAGATGTTGCTATGGCGATGTAAGGTTAAGAAAAGGCCCAAAAGGCCTTGTATGGAGCAAATGAAAGAGACAAACAAGAGAGTCCAAATGAATGCTGATTGAAGAGCCTGTGCTCTTTACATTCACATACAAAGGCAACAATGGTACATATTAAGCCTTGCGTGTAAGTGTACATGTGTGCGATATGTGCATTTGTGCATGTGTGTATGCAGATTCTGTCCTCTCCATCTGCTGAGTGCAGATACTGTAGGTCTAGAGATATCACTGAACCTTTGATGTCACTAGTGTTGAGGGGCTGATGTCACTTTTCTTGCGCCTGTTCCTGCTCATTAAATTAAAGTTGCCAGTCAGGAGCTAAGTTGTAATATTAACAACCAGAGGCTGGATTAAAAATAATCAAACACAAAAGCATGTAGTATACAGCTGTGTCTTACTGCCGTAGTTCTTTCTTGCTGCAGTCGTGCGTGCCCTCCACCTCCCCATCACCACCTAGTCTTTACGGATTCATCAGCCTCATCCGCCTCAGCAGCCTCAGAGTCAGCAGCCACCTCCACCAGTGTCTGGACTCTATGGGGGGGTTTATCTTGCTGCTGCTCACATGTCCCTTGATGACAAAATGTCTCCCTCTGGTGTCCAAGCGCCAAAGACTTCATCATCTTACATCTTAATCAGCACAAATTATATGGTAGTCTGTACACTCATATTCTGTATTCTTCTTGTATCACTCCTGATTGAAATATATTTACACAACAGTGGGTTAAATTACTATGTGTAATGTTCCCTCAGATCTATTTTAGTGTCCTTTAGCTCATTGTCTTAGTTCACACTCACCACTCTCATTAGCCTCACTCCTGACTGCGACAGGCAACTTTTTTGGCAATAAAAGCTCAGATAAACTGTCTGTGAGCAACTACATGTAGCTGGTGAATATAGTGCGATAAAGCAATAATAATTTTTTGGTTGGACTTAGATTTGCCCTTAAAGACAAACATGACTCCAGTCGATGCTAATGTTATAAGATGATGTCAGTGTGGTGCTTAGTGTCACAGTCTGTCTCTCTGTCCTCCTCTCTGGCCACATTCCCCATTCCTGAGGTTCCTTCATTGTCATTTTCTATCCATCCACCAGAAGCCATAGGACTTCCCCTCCCCACCCCATTACCTGACTGCTCCTCCCATCCACACACCTGTTCCCACTTCCTTCATCAGCCCTTCAGTTACCTGGCCCTCACTGCTGAACTACACACCTGCTTCCCATTTTCCCCAATCAGCCAAGTTGTGTATATATTGGTTCATTTCCAATTGTACCTCTAAGTTGCTGTGCTTGTTTCATGCCTCTGGTTTCTGGCCACCTGTACCTGTCTCTCTGCTTACCTGCCTGGGAGCTGACTTCACTTCACTGAATCACTGAAAATCTGCATTTAGGTCCTTCCCCTTTCCCCTCAAACACAACAGCCATGACATTTAAAACTTAGTCGGTCGATAGTCGGTCAATTCAGGTTTTAACTGTAGAATCAACTCCCACAATGCTTCAAGGCAGTGGAATATTTGTAGAGGGGACTTTAAACTAATGATTTTTGATGTGCCGTTTAATTAATCACGGCAGGTTCCTGGGATGTCTTACTCCTTTGTTTCATAGAGGAGGTTGCAGCAAGAATTCCTGTGTGCCAATAGCTGTTTTCCATCCAAAAGTGATTTGAATCATTGGGAAATGTGCATTAAAAGAAATATGAATCCTGTGTGTTTCCATTAAATGTACGGACTTTGGTGAAAACTACGAACTCACATGAGTTTTCCGCAGAACTGGAAACAAAACAAGTCTCGCAGTCTTCTTCTTCTACGTTTTCTGGCGGTTGGCAACCAACTTGTAAATGCATTACCACCTTCCCAACCCGGAATGTGGATATCACCATGGAGAGAGGTGCGCTATGTCAGACGTAATTCGAACATAACTCTTTCCATCCCCTGTTTTGCGAATCAACATTTTTTCGAATCAACCAAAACCCGGCTAAAGCGAGCGTATTTTAGTTTGTGTCAATCAGGGGATTAATAATTCGAATTTTGGCGTTTCCATCATAATTTTCCAATGCGATACTTCTAGATGCGCATCTAAACAGGCTGATGGAAACATGGCTAGTGTGACTACACTTACATGCATTCTGAATTTGATAGAGGTCGTGTAAAAAGCATATTTCGTAAATGGATGTGCTGAATCAGGCCTTTTCCCAAATGTAGCATTTTAAGATTTAAAACCTGAGGTATGTTGATATTGTTCAGGTTTTAAGAACATTATTTAGACATGTGTACAGCGCATTCAGAATATGCATCTCAGTTGGGAGTTTTACAATAGTTCCCGCCTCTTGCCTGTTTGTGGCAGGATGTGGGGTAGAGATGCATGCCCAAAAGAAAAGTCCATTTCTCTGGTAGGAAGAAGAATTACACCTACTTTTGAGCATTACGAGAGACTTGGATATCAACAGGTTTTATGTGGGAATATTGTAACACCAACCAGTTGAAGAAGGATGAAGGAATGAAAGAGAGAGGCTGTGTTGGCATATATAAGTCCGTTACTGGTGGAATACTGAAAAAAAAAATACTATTTTGATTCCAAATGCCACAAGCAGCTTCAGCCTTCCTTTTTTCCATACTTTTTTGATAAATGCACTTTAATTGCAGGGCTGCATGTAAAATGCAATATTAGTGAAATATTAATATTCATTAGCCATGTAAACACCTTAGTAGAAATATTGTCTTTTTTAGAATAAGGGAAAAATACTGGAATATTTTGTTAATGTAAAAGTAGTCAATGGCTTTTTATCTGGAACACCCTGATGCACGGACTTAGTCTTCTGAAATGTGCTCACGTGGTTAGCAACAAGCCTAAGACAAAAGAGTGTACATCAGGTTGTAAGCATAACCATAACAACAGCAAGTTTTTATCAGACATTGTCACCACCTTCTATTAATATCCCTGCACTCGCTGCAGCTTAGCAGCAGCCTTGCTTCTCTACAGCTTGCATTACTATGATGTGTGTTTCATATATGAGGTAAATCCCACCTCCTCTATCACACATAAGAGCCACACTTCTGTGTCAGAGCTAAACATGATTGAACTCTGCTTGAAGAGAACAAGGCAGGGTCAATTAGCCACTGGCAGGGAAAACATTAGCCTGAAATGAATAGAGAGTAAAATCTGTGACTCCAGCCACATTCTGTTTTAGAATAGGATTTGTGATAACTTAACACCTCAACAGTTTTGTCTCTTGATAAAACACACTGTAAGTGAGTGTGTGTTGTGTACTCAAACAGCATTTGCTTATGCCTTGGCTAAAAGTGCCTGTACTCATGACGACAGTCGCCATGGCTGCCACTTCAGCAAAATTATCTACTTCACCACCATTGATTCATATGTTCATTACAGACTGTTTCAAGACGTGCTTCAGTTGCTCGGAAACAACATTGTTGTTCCACTGAGACTTCCAGTCCAGCCATTACTGCGTGAAAACAGCTGCCTGGATCCAGACCTTTGAATCCACCCACTCCACTGAGAAAGAGTTGACTGAAGATGAAAACAGGGTGCAACAAGTTGACATTTGTCAGATATCAGGCAATGGCTAGAATTACCGCCCTGCAATAGTATGCCTCTGTGCACCGGTCAAGTTTATCCATGTGAACATGGCTGCTTCACATTCATCTTCCCACAGGCAGCACAGACGATCTACACAATCAGCACAGTTTCAAGGTGGACACCCAAGATTAGTGTCAACATTTCAGTATCTGACCAAATGTCTCCTCCTCTATTCCTGAGATATGACACTGAGTCATTGCCAGGAAAGTGTTTTATGCAGAATATTATGATGTCACAGTGAAGTTGATCCTTGATGTTTTGGATATAAAATGTTATCACCTCATCATTATATCCTGTTCGACGTCTGTGTGAAGTTTTGTCATAATTAGCATGAGGGCTCCAGAGTGATGGTCAAAAACATGTTTTCTGAGGTCACACTGACCTTGACTCTTAGCCTTCGACCACCAAAATCCAATCAGTGCGTCATTGTGTTCAAGGGGACGTTTTTGCCAAATCTGAAGAAATTCCCTTGACGTGTTTTTGAGATATTGTGTTCACAGGAATGGGGCAGACATACAGACGGACAACCCAAAAACCAGTATGGAGGCAATAAAACAGCTTATGGAACATTCAACTTTAACATTAGTCCCTCTGAAGTGAAATGCACACTGTGGGAAATAACAAAATGAGTTTTGGAACCTTGCTTCTTAAAGGCAGAATGTTCTCTTCTTCAAGATACAAACCTGACATTAGAAATTAAAGTCTACCGCTTCCCTAAAGAAACAAACCAGTGCAAAGCATGGATTGCAGCAGTCAAAAGAGAGAACTGGACACACCCAGGAAACATCAGGGTCTCCATCCATCCATCCATTTTCATCTGCTTATCCAGGGCCAGGTCACGGGGGCAGCAGGCCCAGCTCCTCCTGGGGGACCACAAAGCTTTCCAGCCCAGATGAGATATGTAATCCCTCCAGCATGTTCTGGATCTACCCCGGGGCCTCCTACCAGTGGGACGTGCCCAGAAGACCTCTAACGGGAGGCGCCCAGGAGGCATCGTGATCAGATGCCCAATCACCTCAACTGACCCCTTTCGAAGCAAAGGAGCAGCGACTTTACTCTGAGCTCCCTCCGGATGTCCAAGCTCCTAACCCTATCTCTAAGGCTGAGCCCAGCCACCCCACAGAGGAAACTCATTTTGGCCTTTCCAGGGTTTGTTGTGTTAATTTATTTAATGGTCATTTTCACAATTATTTGGAGAATGGAATGACAAGACGGACACAGAGCACTAACAAATACAAATGCTCCTCTCTGCCTCTGTGGCCTAACAGTTGTTAGCTTCAACAATGTAATGCTGTTGGCTTGAATAAGCTGAGTTACTTGCGATGAAGTGAGTGCTACAGACCCTCGAGTTCCCAGACCGTGTCTGGTTCTTTCTTTTGATCGCTACAATCCACGCTTTGCGCTGGTGCATTTCTTCAGGGAAGAAGTAGATTAATTTCTGACATCAAGTTTGTACCTTGTCTGACAACCTACCATTGAGCTGCAAGGTCCTATAACAAATTTTGCCATTTACCACAGTGGGCACTTCAGTTCAGGAGGACTTTAAGTTCAGCGTTTTTGTGCAGTAGTGGCTAGACTGGAAGTTTTAGTGGAACGATGATGTTGTTTCCTAGCAGCCGAAAGACACCTTAAAACGGTCTCTATTCCAAACACTCATTTGTCCACAACGTTGCTGAATACACTACTGTCATGACATGCTTGCTCATAACTCCAAGTCTGACAAAGAGCATACAGCTCGAAACATACGTCACAGTGCAATAAATAATTATTTTCTGCAGAGTCCTGCAGTGTTGCGAGTCATTCATCCTTTTTTCATCTACGACTATCGACTCAGCACCTGTGCTTCCACGGTGAGATGTAAGTGCCTTTGGTTTGATGTTTTGATCTTGACTCCAAAGTGTCACAGGAAGTATTGTAATGAGAGATTTATTGGCGAGGTGATGATTGTTTGGAACATAAGGATTATGATCAGTTGTGGAGACTCTGGGTTGCTATTGGATTTCATCTTACCTGTTGTGAATTCAAACTGGCTTCAGTTGCTGTGCTTGGCCAAGGAGTAAGCTATACAAACTGAGTAGAGCTTACTTTTAAGCCTACAGGGGGTGATTATATTATACTAAAAGCTTAAATGAGGTTAAATGTAATATACCACTCCTTTTCCACACTTTTACAGCTGTGATTTTACAGAAATGATACATTTGCAGTCACAATTTCTCCCATGTGTAACAAGCGTATATTGAGCCTGAGCAGGTCACATTTCTAGTGCCTGATAAAGCTCTCCTACAGATAAAAGAGCAAATGTGCAGAGATCAAACACATTACAAATACATATTTCACAACCAACCACTCAGCCTTTGAATTAATTTCAATGGCTGGATTTTCTAAAAGCAGTGTAGAGCAGCAACTGTATTGTTGACTCTGTTCATGTGAGAGGCCTCTTATGATTATATGGTTGATACTGAGGGTGAAGGGCCGCTTCCTCCTCACTGAAAACTCTATTGATGCCTGTAATTACCTCATAATAGTACGAGCCACAGCTCAGTGCAAACAACCCGCTGATGTGATCGAGTGACAACAAGGTCACCATTAAAACAAATGCCTGTCTGGTAAACATTTAGTTAGTCAAATGAATCCACGCTGATTGCTCAAATCATGATAATTACCTTCAATGAGTGCTTTTTAGGACATTTTATTGTTTCTTTTTCAGTCTATCTGGTTTGTAATTAAAAAGTTGGTCGTGTTTGGACACCTTTCATGACACTGCGAATAAATATGCACAGCATTTTAGCAAACATCTTGTGGCAGTTAAGAGCTTTTGCCCACTCACTCTTGTTAATTTCACCGAGCTGCCATTAAAACTGAGCCTGGAGTTTTGACTGCACATTAAAAGTGATCTCTTCAACTTTGCTTCACATGCTTTACACAGTCATAACTCCACACACACACAAACACCTGACCAACCATCAGATGGTACAGGGCACAAAAACCTCTGCACCTCTATCCTCCAAAAAACTCACACAGCCTCAAACACACTCCATCACCTGAATCACACTGTATCTGTATCTCAAATATCGCTGCTGTCTCCCACATGAGGTAACATTAAGGCTTGCACTGAGAGGCAGTGTTGTTGTTTTTTTTAATCAGACCAGGGTGTACAGAAAAGAAGAAAGAACACTACTTATGGTGCCCCTAATCAGAACACACCCATCTTCAGACTGCATCTTGCCTGGTTGCGACGTTATCGGGCTGACAAAAATCTGTCCACAGACAAACACAGATATAAACAACTGGCAAATTAGTCAAAAACACAAAAACAACAGCTGTCAAGAAGACCACATTTTTCCATGATGACACACACACACACACACACACACACACACACACACACACACACAGACTCACACTGTCGCAATGTTGTCGCGGCTGTTCAACGTATCCTCATAGAATGTGTAGTGGCTATTTTTAGTCTGCATTGTTTACGTTGAGTCGGCTCAGTAGCAACGCCAACGAAACATTAAAACAACCGTGTTGCTCCGCTGTTGTCGTTCATTTTCTCAAACTCACCTTTTCACAATAAAAGCTTCACTTCCTCTTCATCACATGTTCGGTAGCCGCAAAGGACCGATGTAAAGATTCGCAGAGACCAAATGTACAGATACAAAGTAACCTCACATATTTAAAAATGTCTTTAACACTACAATGAAACATATTTCTCTCTGTATTACGGCAAGTCGCATGACCAAACAATAAAACAAACTCATCACTAATAAGCGCCCCGCGTCTGGCGTTACATACTTAACGTAATCAACGTAATGTTACAACGGATTTGGTTTAGGCAAGCAACGTTACTGTGGTTAGCTTTAGGAAAAGAAACATATTGAGGACGTAGGTCCATGTATCATTTGTTCATTTGAATTTCAATTAAGAACGAAAAAACAATAAAATGGAAAAACGATTTGTTATTTCATCAACTGTTTTTCAATGTCCAACAAAAAACGGATTTCGACTTCTTTTTCAAATATTTCATTTAGTGCGCAGGTCAAAAATACAACATTTAAAAAATGATCCCTTTTTTTATTTTGATATTTAATCTCTCTCATTTCTGTTCCCCGGAAGTTATTCAGCCTGGCGCGTACTTGATAGTAGGCTGTTGTTTATTATGGCTGCCTTGGAGTCCCAAGGATTATGCGCTTGTTGCCACGACGTAAAACATAACTTTCTTTGACTCTGTAACATCGCCATTGCTCTCGAAGGCTGTGGCAGATCTACAGTGATCCGATTCACAGCTTCCGATTGGAATTTCTCGGTCCACCTTAAATGTCGCCTGTAGATGGCGGTATTCAGTCATTTTCAAGCTAATTCATGAACTGAAAAATTGAACAAATATGGGGAAGATGAAATGAGAATGATCATTAGAGTGCAACTGTCCTAAATTTTGAGCATTTTAACTGTAGCATAATTTTCTTATTGTCCTTACTCATGGTAAACTGCTTTTCAGTCTTGCTATTTCTGCCTATTTGCTGAGGTCTTGTTTGCTCTGTATTAAAAGTCTTAAGAAACGAATACTCCAGTATGACAGGAGATGTCAAAGGGTATCATAATCCTGAGTTTTATTCATTTTACTGTAGTATTTTTTCTTAAGAGCTGCTAGGTTGGCAGTAGCCTCTTAAGCACTGCCTACATGTATACAGATATGTTTGAAAACGCCCGCCAGCATTCACTGTCAGCAGCAGTCTCCCCTCATCACAAAGGTAGCAAAGTGTGCAGCCTAACGTTACCTCTTTCAAAACACTTACCTGATATCTCATCATCAATGATTCCCATTCAATTCAGGCTTAATGATTGATGCACTGGACTTACAAACATTGTCCTTCCAATCCTGTTTGACAACAATACTACACTGGAAGGTGTCCCACCATCTGCTGGTTGGCATGGGCCTGATCAAAACTGTAGTTTCTGGTGGACTTTAAACCACAGAGAGGTCTAGAGTTTGCAACAGACCAAAGGAATAACTGTACAACCCGAACCAAAGTGACCCGTGTGAGTTGAAGGCTGAACCCAGCCTGTCTGAGATCATCACATAAAATATTGAACCCAAGTCCAACCCCCCCAAAAAGCACTAGTCAGCTCCTACTGCTCAAGACACACCGGCTGTGTGGCAGCGCAAGCCACGCACATTACCAGCGGAAAATGGGCCAGCATGGTGGATCACGGACTCTCCACACTGTCTTTGCCTGCCAGAGGAGCTCCCTGCTCTGGCTGGGAGAAAAGACAGAGAACCCAGCACAGAGCCTGGCTGCTCACTTTTTATTTTTATTTTTTTTAATTTTAAAAAAAAAAATTAAAACACATTTTCCCCACAGCCTGAGCCCTAACCGACCCAGGCCAACCAGGGCACATTTTCAGCCTGAACCTGGGCCGACCTATCAGGCCTTTTAGTGACCCGTGGGACTCACATGTGCCATTGTTGTTGTTGTTTCTAGTGTATGCTCATTACCCAAAGCAACAATGGGCATGCGCAAACTGAGGAGATTATGTCATCATTCCCAACATGTTTCATTTTACATGTCCTCACAGCTACTAAATCTGCATCAGCATTTTCAAAAATCCTCCTTTTAGTGACCTAAAACTTTGTTTGTGTGTGGACAAGAGGCCAAAACATGGAGGTTTTTGTGAACTGTCCACCACCCCAACCTGCCTCCATACACGATGGCTTGGGGCTGCTTCCTTATTTACTCCCATCAGCGCATTGCTCAAGTGAACGCAGCATAGAAAGTGGTAACTGTTTGGTATCGGTAAATGCAGCTCTGTATCAATAACATTTAAAAACCACTGTACAAAAAGAGACAAAAAAGACAGCATGTAAAACATTGTTAGAAAATGGAAAATGCCAGTCAAAGCAAATGTGCATGAGGATGCTGAATGTCTTGAATGAGGTTTTATAAATGTTATTTCAAAGTGAAAAGCTGCAACATCAGTAGCTCCATCACATACAGTATATTCACAGAAGCATTATGTAGCCTTGATTATAAAGCCCCAGTAAATTATGCTAAACTCTACAGATGTGATTTTGTCCCAAAGAAGATGGCTGACAGAGGATTCATTATGTTAATGTACTGGTCATTAATTAGACAGATGATCGACAGGCATGTTTTTTTTTCTCCTTTCTTTCCAAATGATTCCACTTTTAAACAAGAAAAGTGGAAGAGAGATACACCATCAGCTAATTGACGATCCATCAGTCTTATTCCCCTCGGGGAGTCTGCTTCCTCTGCTGCTGTTCAATTAACGGATTTGCAGCGGGGCTACATCCCTGCCACGTCTCTGCCTCCACACTTTTCATTACAAAGACTGACAAGGGCTCACAGATTAGCCTGAGTTTGATCAATACTCCTACAAGCTCGTCATGCACATGCGTACGTGCAAGCACAAACGCTCTCACTGAACGTTTTTTGAATGTGGTTTGCCTTCATCTGCATTCACGCAGAGATAAACGTACAAAGGTGTGCTCACATGGACACATGCTAATGAGTCATTTTACCCTAAGTGAGAGATTAGAGCAAAAAAAACAAAACAAAAAAACATAATGAAGACTTTGCAGCTCCCAAAGAGAACAATATGAATTTTTAGGAAGGTTTGTGCATGTTTAAGTGTATTTATCTTGTTCTGACAGGTGGTGTCACGACCCTTCTAAACACAAATCAGCTCCAATTAACTCCTCTTCCCACACAGGGAGCAGTCCAAACAATTGCATGTAATTATCTGCCAAATTGTCCAGATGAAGAGTAGAATAAAAAGCCTTAAAAGCTTCATTAGAGTGGATGTATGCCAATTTGATAAAAAGCTCCTGTGCTTCCCCAGACACATACAGAAAGACAGAAAAAGAGAAAGAAGGGTCATGAGAGGTTAGAATATTTTACTCAGCTGACTAACACATCAATTTAAAGATCCAGTGTGTAGGATTTAAATGGTAAATGGACTGCGCTTGTAGAGCATTTTTCTAATCTTCTGTCCACTCAAAGCGCTTTTACACTACATGTCACATGCACACATTCACACACTGGTGGCCGAGACTACCGTACAAGGTGCCACCTGCTACTCAGTAACCATTCACATGCACTCACACACTGATGGAGCAGCTATCGGGGGCAATTTGCAGTTCAGTGTCTTGCCAAAGGATACTTCAACATGTAGACTGGAGGAGCCGGGGATCGAACCGCTGCTCCTCCAATTAGTGGATGACCCGGTCTACCTTCAGAAGCACAAATTGGCATAAATAATATAACATAATAAGTATGTTTTCTTTCATGTATAATCACCTGAAAATAAATACAGTGTTTTTGTTCCCTTAGAATGAGCTGTTTATTTCTACATAGGTCGTGGGTCCCAGTCAATAGAGATCACCATGTTGTACCGCCATGTTTTTACAATACAATGTGCAATAAGCAAATGCTGGAAACAACGGTAACAATGGGGCACTATGGGTTTGCTAGTGTTTTGTTTGCACTGCTTGGTCGAATGACTACTTTTACACTTAAACCCATCACTTCACAGACAAACGGAGGACTCTGCTGCACCAGCTGCTCTTGCTCCTCCTCAGCGTCCGGGGTTTAAAGTCCACTAGAACTGACGGTTTTGGATCAGGACTGGTCGAACTGGCAGATGGTGGGACACTTTTCAGAGTGCGATTGTTGTTGATGAAGAGTGGAAGGAAAACTTTTGCATGTCCAGCATCACAAGTATGTTTGAGTGAGCTTCTACATCCTTAAACTGAATGGGAATCAGCGGTGTTTTGAAAAGCGAAACATTAGCCTGTACACTTCACAGATAGACAGCTAACACCGGGACCACAGATTATCTCAGCTGCTGCTCAGCTGCGTAACATCTCACCTATTTTATCCACGTGATGCGCTTTTTCAGCAACAAATCAGCTGTAAAAACGGTCTTTTGATACTCGTATTGACATCGTGCAAACTTTTGCCACAGTTTCAATGTTTATAAGTATTTATTTGTGACTCAACATTTTCTGTTGTCCTCTGACAATTTGTTACCACAAGGCTTTTTATTGTGAAATATTTGCAGGACCATGTTGTTGACGATTCAGTGGCTTGTACAGCTCCATTAATATGTAGAGTACTGGCTTTCAGTTGCGGAAATACAGTAGTTACAGCAGCAGGGAGCTCTGTAGCGATGCTGCAGCGACCACGCTGTCTGTGTGAACACTGCAAAACGAGCGTTTGGAGTCATTTTAGGGCTCTAGGGTTGACTATACACAAAAATATCTGGATATGTAGAGACAGGGCCAAAGTCATTAGAGAAAAAAAGTGAGCACTGATAAGCAGATGCTAGGCCTATGTCTAACTTGCCAAACAGCATAGGAGAAACACTGTTTTTTTTTCATGAAATTTGGCTCCTGGTAAAAACCACCTAAACGCCTGGGTCTTAAGTCACAGAGAATAAGGAGAGCACAGATTAGCAGGTGCTAGGCTAACAGCCCGTGTCCGACATGGCAGATTTTTAACATCAAACTGCTTTATTCCAGTTTTAGTCACCTGGTTCTGAAGAGGAAGAGACCTCTGCAGATAATTCAGCTCCTAGTAAAAACCTCCTGAACAACAAACACTTAAGGAATTCTAACTGGGAGAAGTTTCAACTGGTTGCATCTGCAGTCCTCACTGCTATATACACACTGGAGCTTTAAGTGAGACTTTAATAACACGTGCCAACTGATGGAAAGAAGAGACAAATTAAGAAACTGGATATTCAATGTGTGCTGAGTCAAAATTTCTTCTCATTATTCTTATACTGCCATTTCCTCTCTCCTTTTCCTTCTTTCCTCTTCTCTCCCATCTCTTCTTCTTCCTCCCCTCTCAACTCTACTCCCTCCTCGTTTCCTCTCCCTCTGCTTCTCTACTTTTCTCACCTCTCCCCTGCCTGTGACCCTTGTCTGATCTTCTTCCCCTCCCCTCTCCTTTCCCCTTCTCTCTTTACTCATCTCCTCACATTTTACCTAGTTTCTCTTCTTTTTTTCCCTCTTGCTCCATCTCTCCATTCCTCCCTCTGGTCTTCTATTCCAGTGATTCCCAACCAGTTTGTCTTTGACTCATCAATGTCCACTTGTGACCCCTTGTCACAGATTGTGGCCTCTGTGTAGGCATGAGCTGTGAGCAGCTGAACCTCAGACTGTTTAATCTGAAGGATTTTAGAGGCATGCGGAGGTTTAAGTATTTCACAAGAAAAGAGAAAACATAGGGTCAAGGGAAAGTCGAAGAAAAGTGTATGCATCACTGCTGTTTACTTAAGTGGACCACTTTGTACTGCTGCCTTTTATGCCTAAATGTGTCGGTCTGTGTGTGAGAGACAGACAGACAGTTTCCTCATGCGTGATCAAAACTGATCCTACCAATACAGAGCAATACTTACATATTGTGTGGAAATGTACACTAACCGGACACTTTATTAGACACCCTGCTCAACTGCTCATTAACACATATAGCTAATCAGCCGATCATGTGGCAGCAACTCAATGCATTTAGGCATGTAGACATGGTCAAGACGACCTGCTGAAGTTCAAACTGAGCATCAGAATGGAGAAGAAAGGTGATTTAAGTGACTTTGAACGTGGCATGGTTGTTGGTGCCAGACGGGCTGGTTTGAGTGATTCAGAAACTGCTGATCTACTGGGATTTTCACACACAACCATCTCTAGGGTTTACAGAGGATGGTCTGAAAAAGAGAGAATATCCAGTGAGCAAAAATGCCTTGTTGATGCCAGAGGTCAGAGGAGAATGGCCAGACTGGTTCAAGATGATAGAAAGGCAACAGGAACCACTTGTTACAACCAAGGTCTGCAGAAGACCATCTCTGAACCAACAACACGTCCAACCTTGAAGCAGATGGGCTACAGCAGCAGAAGACCACACCAGGTGCTACTCCTGTCAGCTAACAACAGGAAACTGAGGCTACAGTTCACACAGGCTCACCAAAACTGGACAATAGAAGATTGGAAAAACGTTGCCTGGTCTGATGAGTCTGGATTTCTGCTGCCACATTCAGATGGTAGGGTCAGAATTTGGTGTAAACAACATGAAAGCATGGATCCATCCTGCCTTGTATCAACGGTTCAGGCTGCTGCTGGTGGTGTAATGGTGTGGGGGAGATTTTCTTAGTACCAACTGAGCATGGTTTAAACACCACAGCCTACCTGAGTATTGTTGCTGACCGTGTCCATCCCTTTATGACCACAGTGTACCCATCTTCTGATGGCTACTTCCAGCTGGATAACGCACCATGTCACAAAGCTCAGATCATCTCAAACTGGTTTCTTGAACATGACAATGAGTTCACTGTACTCCAGTGGCCTCCACAGTCACCAGATCTCAATCCAATAGAGCACCTTTGGGATGTGGTGGAACGGGAGATTCTCATCATTAATGTACAGCTGACAAATCTGCAGCAACTGTGTGATGTCGTCATGTCAATATGGACCAGAATCACTGAGGAATGTTTCCAGCACCTTGTTGAATACATGCCACAAAGGATTAAAGCAGCTCTGAAGCAAAAGGGGTCCAACCCGGTACCAGCAAGGTGTACCTAATAATGTGGCTGGTGAGTGTAAGTAAGGACAATGTTTTTATACAGTAAACTAGTCTATATGAAACATGTATTATAATATTACACGTGTTTCAGTTCGACGACCTCCAATTTTAAAACGTCAGTGACCACAAAGATCGCTGTGTAAAATTACAATGTGATAGTGAGATTTAAATTCGGCATTTGGATACAGCCGCCGCTCGGACAAGAGCAGCCTCAGTGCGCACAAGTTTCGTTTATTAAAATACGCTGTGCTATCACACCACGAGGCAAATTCACGAGATAAAACCCCGTGCGTGTGAGCTACTCTGTTTTGATAAGCCAACGAATTATTTTACTGAGTGACTGACACAAACTTATCAAAAACCTCGTGTTGAATCTTCAATGGACAGTCAATGTGACAGAGGACAGAGGACACAGCAGAGCCGGTGATCACACAGTTATAACACAAATAAAAGCCTAGTAATGAAACATAACTTACCACAAATCACCTCGGCTGCAGTGTTTTTGCATCAGAGTCCAATCTAGGTGGGATCTGCCTGAAATTTGACAAGTGAACAGTCGCGTTACGGAGCTCCGTGTGTGCGCACGGAGAGCTGAGAGAACAGCCTCCACCCCCAAACCCCCTCTGCACGCGCACACACACACACACACACACACGCACGCACGCAATTATGATGTTAATGATGTTATCGACAAGTTAATTAATAGGCTAGAGGCCATGAACCGAACCAGTTTATGAAGACCCCTTTTACGCCAATTGCTTAGATCCGAATTTGGGTTTCTCAGTTGAAATAGCCTGTATGAGAATTCATACACTGAGCAAAAATTTAAATGCAACACTGTCTTTTCTCTCTTTTTTTTTTACAAGTTCAAGTTAAAGATGTAAGACTTTTTATGCACTCAATAGACATATTTCTCTCAAATTTTGATGCCATATCTATTTGAAATCCATGATGGACAGCACCTCTCCTTTCCTAAAATAATCCATCCACCTTACAGGTATGGCATATCCAGATGCTGATGAAGCACCATCATTACTACACAGGTGTGTCTTGGGATGGTCACAGTAAAAGGCTGCTCTACACTGTGTGGTCTTATCCACAAAAAAACAAACCAAACAAAGACATTTTTTGAGATTTTACTCAATTTTAGGCTGGAGCCTATCCCAGCTGACACTGGGTGAGAGGCAGGGTACACCCTGGACAGGTCGCCAGACTATCACAGGGCTGACACATAGAGACAGACAACCATTCACACTCACATTCACACCTATGGGCAATTTAGAGTCACCAGTTAACCTGCATGTCTTTGGACTGTGGGAGAAAGCCGGAGTACCCGGAGAAAACCCAAGCTGACACAGGGAGAACATGCAGACTCCGCACTGAACGGCTCCCACACCCGGGTTCAAACCAGTAACCTATGAGTAGCGGTATAGAAATGCCTTTTATGGCCCCATCCACTTCTCCTCGTGTCTCCTGGTATCTCCTTCATACTCTTGAGACTGTGCTGGGAGACACATCAAACCAACTTGCAACCGCACGTATGGATGTGTCATCCTGGATGAGCTGGACTACCTGTGCGACCTGACTGGGTTGCAGGCAGGGCTGAAAATTAACTTTGTGGCTCACCGGCCAAGCATATTTTTTACCATCCAAATTAATAAATTGCCTTTTTCTGTCACATATACATTTGTTTCAGTACTTTTCATTGAGATAATACAGTATTATGTTGAATACACGCTTAAAGGAGAGGCCAGAGTGAAATTTGATGCAGGCTATGTGACACTTGCTGCGTTCATGGTCACGTGGTTCACATGGTTTCAGCAGGGAGCAATTTAAGTGCAACACACAACAAACAGAGCACCGGTCTGCTATTAGCCACCATCAAATAGCTATTATGTATATATATGATTTATTACATGACTATTGTGGTACAAACATTTACCTGCCAATGTGATGGATAGCCTTCCGAGATTTGCCAAATGGAAAATCTACCTGCAATTGGGGCTTGGCGGGTGTTCATTTTCAGCCCTGGTTGCAAGTACCGCCTCATGCTACCAGTAGTGACAAGAACACAAAACTAAAGAGGAATCAGTCAGGAAGGAAAGGAGAGAGCAGCTGTCTGTGGACACCACATGTAAAACCATTCCCTTCTGGGGGGTTGTCCTGCTTTTGCCTCTTCATTGCACCGGTTGTCACTTTCATTTGCACCAAAGCAGGTGAAGCTGATTCACAATCACTTGTGCTTCCTAAATGGACAGATTGATATCCCTTTTTTTGAGCAGTGTCATTGATCAGGTTGCTTGTTGTGGCCTGTGGAATGCTGGCCGCCTCCTCTTCAATGACTGTGTGAAGTTACTGGATATTGGCATGAACTGGAACACACTGTCATACACACCAATCCAAAACAAACATGCTCAATGGGTGAAATGTCACGTAAGCATGCAGGCCATGCAAGAACTGGAATGTTTTCAGCTTTCAGTAGTTGTGCAACATGGGGCCGTGTGTTATCATGCTGCATGAGGTCATGGCGGTAGATGAATGGCATAACAGTGGGTCTCAGGATCTCATCACGGTATCTCTGCGTTCAAACCGCCATCAATAAAATGCACCTGTGTTCGTTTTCTGTAGCTTTTGCCAGTCCATACCATAACCCGAGGGCCACCATGGGGCACTCTGTTCACAACTTTGGCGTGAGGAAAACACTCTCCTGCACATCGTCATACACTCTGTCTGTGCATACAGTGTAAAACAGTGGCTCCCAACTGGTCCAGCCAGGGGGGGGTCCAGAGTTCTATGTAGTCATTAGTTCAAGGTCCACACAGTGTAATATGTTCAACATCATAATCGCATCTGGCCATGTTGCTGAGCTAGTTTGCAGTCTCTGTCAAGCTGTAGGTTAGCTATTCACTCTACAGCAGGAAATGGTGCTTGGAAGTAAAAGCTATGTGCCAGAAATTCACCGTACTTCAAAATAAAGTGTACAAACTCGACACATTCTTAAGTCACTTGCGGTCCATTCAGAATGGACCCCGACCCACCCTTCTTTGAGACCGTTTCTGTTGGTTTGTAGAGAAATTCTTCGGCTGTGCAGTCCCATTGTTTCATCAGCTGTTCAGGTGTCCGGTCTCAGATAAACTTGCAGATGAAGATGCTGGATGTGGAGGTCCTGGGCTGGTGAGGTCAACCATGGTCTCTAGTCGTGATTACGGTTGGATGTACCGCCAAATTCAAGGAAATTGCATTGGAGATGTCTAGCTGTAGTGAAATGAACATTCATTTCATGGGCAACAGCTCTGGTGGACATTCCTGCAGTCAGCATGCCAATGACATGTCCTTCAAAACTTCCGACATCCGTGGCTTTGTGTTACATGATAAAACTGCAAATTTTAGAGTGACCTTTTATTGCGACCATTCCAAGTCACACCTGTGAAGTTATCATGCTGTTTAATCAGCATGTTACATCTGTCAAGGGGATGGATTATATACATGGAAAAGTAAAAGTGCTCACTAACGCACATTTTAAAAAAATGTACATCTTTTACTTAAACCGATGAAAAATGGGAGCAAAAACAAAAGTGTTGCATTTCAATTTTTGTTGAGTTTATTTCTTTCTTTTTTTTAGTTTTTTTTTTTTTTACATTTCGTCCCTGTACAACTCTGAGTGTCCCACCTTCTTTACGTGAACAGATTTAAAAGGCACCGATGTAGCACCAGGAGGGCAGTCATTGGAAGAGATGGGTGGCATTACAGGTCTTCTCCTTTTGTTGTGGGCCGGTGAGTATTGTTCACACATCCTAACTTTAACCATTCTATATGCTTTGAAATAGTATTCAGTGTGTTTGAGTTGAGTTAATCCATCAGAAGTGCTGTTACTCCACCTCTCACTCTCTCTTTGTGTTAAGACATCTATTTCATATTCTAAAAACAGTCTGAGTTATCAGTCAATAACATTTTTAAATCAATTCCAAAATGTAGAGGAAGCCAGTGTGATGAGCCAGTGTGGTCTCTTCCTCTGATGTTCATTCATATNGGAGAAATGTGTTCTTGCCTCTTAGTTCCTGTTAGTACACGTGCTGCTGCATTCTGAATTAGCTGGAGAGGTTTTTAAGACTTATTCTTCTCTGAGTTGTTTGGGGCCAAGAACAATAACTTCAGGTTTGTCTGAATTTAACATCAGGAAATTGAAACTCATCCAGGTTTTTATGTCTTTAAGGCAATTTTGAAGTTTAGTTAATTAATCAGTTTCTTCTGGCTTTGTCAATGAACACAATTGTGTATCATCCACATAACAATGGAAATTTACAGAGTGATTTCTAATGATGTCACCTAAAGGAAGCATAAATAGAGTGAATAGGATTGGTCCGAGCACAGAACCTTGCGGAACTCCAAAACGAACTTTAGTACGTAAGGATGATTCATTATGAACGTGAACAAACTGAAAACTATCAGATAAATAAGATTTAAACCAGCTTAGTGCAGAACCTTTTAAGCCAATTAAATATTCCAGTCTCTGAGGCAGAATTTGATGGTCAATTGTGTCAAACACCGCACTAAGATCAAAGAACACAAGTACAGAGACGAGTCCTTTGTCTGAAGCAATCAGAAGAAAATTTGTAATTTTAACTAGTGCTGTCTCAGTGCTATGATGCACTCTGGACCCTGACTGAAATTCCTCAAATAAATTATTATCATGGAGAAAGTCACACAGATGGTCTGCGACTACTTTCTCAAGGATCTTTGAAAGAAAGGGAACATTTTACTTAAAAAAACTACTAACAACATACACCATTTCTCGCTCATAAATTGAATCTGAAAGTCCTCCAGCAGCAATCAGTACTGATTTTACGCATTTTTAAGAATTAAAAAAAAGAAAAGTAATAAAAATACCACAATGTGAGCAGCATTGTTAGAGTCCAAGTGAGGTTAAATTTGACTAGATTTGACTTGTCAAATTACATAGCTGCATCTGTGAGCATACAGAGCTGTAAGAACAGCCTCCACTCTCCAAACCCCTCTACACACACAGACACACACACACACACACACACACACACACACACACACACATGGACACACCAAGCACTGGCCCTCAACAGGGCCATTCACATTTTGGCATTTTTGCGAAAGTTTTAATTCTGCACCCGTACCACTAGATGTCAATACATCCTACACACTTTACCATTAAGGGACACTTTTACCAATCTTTTGATCTTTAGACAATGGACTTACGTACGTTTTCATATTAGGTAATGTATTGATTCGTACCACGTCTGAGTACGATTGCTCCTGGTCCACTCAGCTGCCACTCAGCGTTCACATTGTTGTTCCATAACCAAGTACACCTGCATCATCATTTTTGTTGTGCTACAGTGTAGAAAAGGGCACTACAATCGGACACCGCTGCCCCTGGGACTGTCATCAGCTTTGAGCAGATCTCCCTCTCGCTGGAGCTCTGACTGCAGGTCAAAGGCAGCAGTGAAGCTGGAACCAGGTCTGTTCGTGGCGGGCTGCGCTGCTGTTTGATATAGACAAGCTCCTTGTAGTTGCGTTAAATACCATTCTGTTTTGGTACAGTAGGCATTCACAGCTGATGCACACCGTACCAGAGTACGCATGAACCATACTCACAGTGTTCAAACTAATCAAGAGAACTGAACTTTGGGGTGTACTTAGATTTAGGCCCGGGTCCCTGATGTGAAAGCCCCCTTGAGTAATATCTGTGTTCATGCACAGTGGTGTCAGTTCCATGTTGGTTTCATCTGCCTAATGTGCACAGTGGTGTCAGTTCCATGTTGGTTTCATCTGCCTAATGCAGCTGAGCTGAGGACAGTTTTTATTTCCTCTTTGTATATCACAGTCTCTTTCATGACACTTGATGAGTCATCCAAAATTGCAAAACTGCGGACCTTTGTAGCCAATGGGGTTGTGTTGATAAACCTTTATGAGGTGATTGGTGGCTCAGAGGCCAACAGGACAGTGTGAACAGATTTAAAAAGGTGCCACTGTAGAACCAGGAGGGCAGTCACTGGAAGAGATGGGTGGCATTACAGGTCTTCTCCTTTTGCTGTGGGCCGGTGAGTATTGTTTACACATCCTAACTTTAACCATTCTATATGCTTTGAAATAGTATTCAGTGTGTTTTGAGTTGAGTTAATCCATCAGAAGTGCTGTTACTCCACCTCTCACTCTCTCTTTGTGTTAAGACATGTATTTCATGTTCTGAGTCAGTCAATAACATTTTTAAATCAATTCCAAAATATAGAGGAAGCCAGTGTGATGAGCCAGTGTGGTCTCTTCAGAGGAAGCCAGTGTGATGAGCCAGTGTGGTCTCTTCCTCTGATGTTCATTCATATCCTGACAGCTGAACTCTAGATCAGTTGGAGGTGTGAAGTGGCCTCAGTTGTGTGCCTTCTCTCTTTTCTGAATGGCTCTTGTCTTTTCTAGAGAAGCCAGTTAGAAGTTTTGGTAGGTGGTGTGATGCATCTCTGAGTGATATGGAGCAGATCCAGGGGTTGAGACAGCAGATGGTGGATGGCATTAAGAGCATAAAGATGTCAGGCCCTTTACTTCAAGCAAACTCAAATGGTGGTGCCTGCAGTTTGGTGTGTTGCACCAGATGTTGTGGCTGTAGCACCAATTTCAAAGGCATTTGCATCGGGGACCTCCGGAACAGATATATTTTATCCGAACAGATGAAATATAAAAAACAAATAAAATATACTCATAAATATACTTTAAAGACAACACTGATGCATTTTGTAATGCCACCCGTTGTTAGTGTTGTTTTAGGTCGTTGCGTTCTGGGTGACAAAGTGTTACTGATGGGAGACAAATGTTAGTGTTATGCTACAAGAATTGAAGGTCTTGAAGAGTATTGGTTGCATTAGTGCCTGCTGACTGTAAGATTAACTGCTGTGCTGAGCTACCAACACGTTCTCATCCCAAGTTGTCACATATCAGCTCTTTGTCAGTGGCCTTACAGATCTATATATCATGCGATAGATAACTCCCTGTCATTGTTTGGTTCTACATTGATACAGGAAGCGAACACTGGGCTCTCAGGTGAAAGTCCTGGCTTTGTTGGACCCATCCACCCCCACTTATTAAAAACTGTGAAACTAGGCATCAATGGAATGCTCATAACACTTTCACAGTTCATCATGTGTATTGATAACTTTCTAGAGAGTGAATAAGTTGTTCTCTACAACAGCACTGTTTAAACTTACAGGAGGACATTTGTGTTTCAGGTGTCACAGTGAGCACCGTGGTGGATCTGCAGAAGAGAATTATTGGAGGTCAAACGTGTGGAGATGAGCGTCCTTACCATGTGAGGTTGAGGATAACCGATGGTGCTCGTACAGCTCGGTGTGGTGGCTCTCTGATCAATGACCAGTGGATTCTGACTGCAGCACACTGCCAGAAGCAAGGACGGTGAGAAAGTGACAGTTTTACTTGAACCAGTAATAATATATTTCTCACTCACATATTCAGTGTGAAAGTCCTGAAGCAGCAATCAACAATGATTTGATGTAAATTCCCAAAATAAAGACATCAATGCTTATGTTCATGTTGATTAATTATTGACCTATAATATACAAATAGGGTGCATTGACAGTAATTCAATGATGATCCTCTTTTACCTTTACTTACTTCTAGGACTATATATGCAACTTTAGGCGCGCATCCAGGGCCAGGAACAGAAGTGCAAATCACAGCACCACCCGTGATCTACAGCGCCAGTCATGACATCATGCTGCTGAAGCTACCTAACCCTACTCGGGTTCAACCTGTACCATTTCCTAGGTGTAACAAGCGTCCCAGAGTGTGAGTTGTGATCTTTCCCCTTTTAATAAGTCTGAAAGCTCAGCTGTTGAGGACCTGGAAATGTAAAATTCCTGATGATTTTTTTCATACATTTTTAGAAAGAACACTGCTAAAAAATGTTCCATTTTACTGTGTTTCAGAGGTGATGCAGTTCAGATTGCAGGTTATGGAGCAGATACTACAGGCCCAAATAATGAAAAACGTGAGATGAATCTTGTTTAGTTTATGATTGCAATTATCTCCATTTATCAGAGTTAGTGTTTTTGCTTGTATGTTTTGTAACATTGCTGACACATATTAACATTAAATACATTTTAAATGTGTCTTTAAAGTGTTTTGTCTTCAAATATATTTGAAAGCTTTTCATAAAAGAATAGAATTTAAAAATATCCCGTTCCAGTGTTACGCTGCAGCAGAAATTTGTTCATTTGTTGGTGTGTATAAGTAGATAATGTTGTTTTTGTAGTCAATAAACACTTTTTTTCTACTCCCATCTAGTACGTGGGAGACCCTCCAGTACCCTCCAATGTGCAGAGACCACAGTTGTTGACTGTACGAGGCTGAGAGAGCTGAGGCCACACAGACTGCATCAACACTGGTTCTGTGGCCAAAGGACTGGAGTGGATACATGTCGAGTGAGTTGGCATGGCTTCTAACCTTATACCCTCTCTACAGTCATCACAAGTGTTACAACTTTAACATGTTGACTATTTCAGTATATGGTCAAAAAGTCTATAACACACAATATCTCTCTCACAGGGCGACTCTGGTGGAGGAGTGGTGTACAAAGGCAAGATCTACGGTGTCCATTCATTCACTGGTAGCACGAAGTATGCCTGCCGAGAAGCAGCTGGATTTATGGACGTCTGTGCATACATGCAGTGGATCATGAATACTATTAGGGGACCATAGAGATATCTGATGTGGGGTCAACTGTGAAATGTCCTGTCATTTCACAGACATTTCATATGTACTCAGAAAACAGTTGAGTTACTCTAAATTACCAAAGAATACATTGATAGTTGATTGGTTATGTTTAAATGTTCAACCATTATTTGTGAAGCCCTTCAAGACAAACAATAACTGTGATTCTGTTTGAGGTACAAATGTTAATTAACACATTCTTGCCTTTATATTGTAAATGCAGTAAAAGAAATATCTAAAAAATTTTAAATCAGAATTTGTAAAAATACAATTGTACTTTTCCTCACATCTAAATTTGATGGATTTTGCCAGTTTACAGTCATTAAATTGAAAACTGTAAAAAATATATTATAAGTATTACAGTCTGCCCTTCTTTCAACAATACTGATAATGATAAATGACTCTTCTTTTACAAGATTGTGTCAGTTAAAATAAAATTAAGATGACTCACTATCAAGAAAGTGTTGTTGTTTTTATTACTTCAGCAAGACAAAAAAATTTACACAAATTTTCTGCAAATGTAAAGCTCCAATAACCAATGGGTCCCACTCATGAAATGTTGGTAAATCTGTGAGTAGATCTGCACATAAAAGACCGGATTCATGAAAGCCACGGAAAACTCAGATTTGACCTGTGAACATGCTGCAAACAAAGAAAAAGTTTATTATTAGGAGTGTGACAGGGACAGGTAAATCAAAGGCCTGGAAGGACGTAACGGGTGCCGTTAACTCTGTGCTCTCTGTTGTAAGAACCTTCCACGAAGTCAAGCGAAAATGTTTGGTAGGAAACTTGATGCAAAAAACGCGCAAGCACACACAAAAAAACCACAACAGCTACAGGAGGAGGCTCTTCCATGTCACAGCTGCAGATGAGTGCAATGCTTGCATCATCAGAGAGACCTCTCTGTCAGGACTTATTCCTGACGGGGACAGCAACATGCCTCCACTGTACATTCCGACAGCCATCACTGATAGCTCAGTGTTTGGTCAGTAACGTGGGTCTAGCAGTCTCACCACTCAAACAGAAGTTGACCCTTTTTTGAAATGAAATTTGTAAAACCACAATCGTACATTTTTGCATTTGTAAATTCAGTTTATTTGTTTTTATACAGTTACTGATAAATTACTAAGGGCCAAAGGCTGATAACAGCAGGACACTCATTTCAATGGTTGTGTCAGTCAATATAAAATGAAGACTTCTTATCGAACACATTGTTGTTGGTTTTATCATGAAGGCCTTGATTTGGACAAATGTCCACTTGGACTTAACAATAAGTTGATTAGACTTTGGTGGTCAAAGGTCACTTTGACCTCGTCCATCTCATTCTTGTGAACTCAGTATTTCAAGAACATCTTGAGGGAATTTCTTCAAATTTGGCACAAACATCCACTTGGACTGAAGGATACATTGATTTGATTTTGGTGGTCAGAGGTCACTGGGACCTTGTGTCAGTCTCATTCCCGTGAACACGATATCTCAAGAAAGCCTTCAGGGAATTTTGTCAAATTTGGCCCAAATGTCCACTGGGACTCAAAAAAGAACTGATTAGATTTTGCTGGTCAAAGGTCAAGGTCACTGTGACCTCACAAAACACTTTTATAGGCCATAACTCAGGGGTCAGCAACCTTTACTGACAAAAAAAAAAATCTATCTGGAGCTGCGAAACATAATAAACAACGTACTATAATAAAGGTACCACAGTCTTTTAAGTTGAATTTAGCCCATCAATATTACTAACTCTAAATCTAAAATCTAAATGAGCACAAGGTAGCTAGTCTACAGTGGGCTAATTTTGTTTTTTTTGGTACTTTAACTTTGCAGCATTGTCGTTTAAAGCAAACAAATTTGTGCACACACTATTCAATTCTCTACTTTTCCCCTGAGTCTTTACCCTTTTTGGATTTGGAATCCACAGCTAGTCTAGCTCAGGAGACTCAAGAATACTGTAACCATCGCTAGTGATGTTTTTAGAGGAAAAGGCGCCAGGCTACAGATGATGCAGATTTTAGTTGTGTTTAGTTGAGTATTTTTTAAAACAGGCTATGCATTTTTACAGTTGAAGAATGTAAGACTCACTTTAAGCCTACAACAATAAATGAAAATTAAAATAAAAAAACAAGTTGTTCACTTCCATATAATTTTTTGTCAAAGCCACAGGGAGCCACTGGAGATGGGCTAAAGAGCCACATGTGGCCCTGGAGCCGCAGGTTGCCTACCCCTGCCATAACTCAAGAATTCATGTGCTAATTATGACAGAATTTCACAAAAGTGACTAGTAGGATAAGAAAATGAAGTAATGATGTTTTACACCCAAAAGGTCAAGGGTCAGCTTCACTGTGACGTCATAATGTTGTAACGTTTCTATGGTTATGTTGACGCTCTCACTTTCTGGTGCACTATAGTATAAGCATCATAGTTTTCATGCCGTTCAAATGCTTTGTAAAGGATTTTCTATTGAATGTAATTACACAAATATTTAATGCTTCCAATAATGTGTGATGATGTCACCAAGTGAAAGTATGATGTCTAGCAACTTTTAGTGACTTTTGGAGCTATTGCTAGCTTCTTTCACCGGTTATGGCTTGGTTGAGGTTAGGCAACAACACTCCTCATGTCATTACTGCTCAGGGAAAATAGTTAGAGGTTGTCACTTGTTACAAATGTCTCGGTATTTGGCTTGATGACTCCCTGTCTTTTAAACCTCAGGCTGATAATCTTCTTAAAAAGCTGAGGCTGAAGTTAGGCTTCTATTTCAGAAACAAGTCCTGCTTCTTCCTCTGAGGCCAGAAAGAGACTGGTTGCTGCTTTGTTTTTTCCCAGTTCTGGATTATGGTGATTTGTTGGGTTAAATATAGGTTGGATAAGTTAAAAAAAAAAAAGAAAGTGGGTGGGTAGAATAAAATTTAGCACAAACCACAAGTCACTGAGCTTACGGTGCAAAAACCTACAAGTGCCACCAGACAAGAGCAGGAACTGTTAATAAGTGATCAAATTTTGCATAAATGTGTAGAGCTTCACAGCCAAAAGGGTTGGCTGATAAGCCTTTAGAGAGTGATTGGTAGCTGCTGCTGCTGTGACGGAAGGGCAGTCATTAGATAGTGGATGGCAGGAATGGCTCATCTGATGCTTCTCCTTTCGCTGTGCATTGGTGAGTTTTCAAATACTTTATCTACATAGTTTATACTTATGATGCTTACTTTAACAGTGTTACTATTTTTGTCCATAATGCCTTTTGAAATGATGTAATTTTATGTCGAGCTAATCCAACATGGACTGTTTCTGCATGTCTCACTCATCTTGACTTACATGTGCATTTGTCTGTACTGTATGTTGCTTTAAGGGCTAGCCCTGAAATGGTCTCTGGATCCTGGGGGATATAGTCATTTGACAGGCTGTGGGGGGAGGGGCATCAAGTGGGTGCACTTTATATCATGAGAAACACTGAAGGTGGGGATGAGTCATCTGCTCAGGTCATATGGCTTCATGCCATCATTCAAAAATATACTGATCATTTGTATCAAAATCCAAAATGACAGCCTACATTGTCAAAGACACTTAGCCATGAGGTACACGTCAACACATTCACTCCGACCTCGTCACATATTGATGTTTGCTCATGGACTTTCCACGTCCACATACGACGTGAAAGGTGCCCTGAGTGCGTCGTTTTTTGATGTTCTGTCTTCTTTCAAGATACACTTCTGTTTTCACAGGTAATCTAACGTTTGCATACAGTCTCTTTCTAAAGAAACGCACTACATCGGTGCAACAACAATAATCGGCAATCAGCCTAAAGTTCATCAATAATAAAATGCAGGGAATATGGTGTTTTACTTAGAAATGATGTCCTTGTGTTACTAATCCAGTAGAGGGCGCTCCGACTCCTTTCATGTCATGCTCCACACCCCAGTGACTCAACAGCAAAGACTGAAGAGCCGACAGCACATTTACTGAACCGAGCGGTTTGCCACAGTGTATTTAAGCCATCAAAAGCAGGTATTTCGGGTTTTTTAAAATTGAAAAATGTAAAAATTTAATCGGCCGATATATCGGTTATTGGATTTTTTTATTCCATAATATCGGAATCGGCATCGGCCCCACAAAATCCATATCGGTCGGGCCCTAGTTTTTTCTTTGTTCTTCTTTAAGACTTCTTTAGACTTTTTAGGTCTCAAGACGTTAATGCTTTTGTTGTCGTGCATGCATGAAAATTAGCTTCGCAAATGTTCTCAACGCGTTTTGTCAGGTCAAAAGGACCCCACAATGTATTTTGGTGAATGACACGGAATGTAAGAAGGAGCTTTGTTTAAAAGTAAGCTCTAAAGTGGGTTTGTAGTTGTGTTTTAAGGGGTTACCATAGCCCCAGCCAAGCTATGGAGACACCACATAGATACCTCAAGAACTGTGACTGGTCTTCTAAGGCCTGCTTGTGTTTCTACAACAATTTTCCAGTAGTTATAAAGACATTAACACGAAGCATAAGCTCAGTAATCCTCTCTTCAGTAACACACTTCTAGCAAGGCTGTTCCACTGCAAACCTTCTGCTCACCAATCATCCATCTCCGTCATGGTAAATTATCCAGTTCTATGTAATCTAGAGGAAGATACAGCCGGATCATGAATAATACATAATTTTGCTACTGTGGAAATCCAACTCTTAACTATAAATCAAGACCTATGCCAAGACATCCATAATTACCATTTGAAATCGCAGTCACATGCTGGCGGACCTTCTCTTTCAGGTGTTACAATGAGCACAGTGCCCGATCTGCAGAAGAGAATTATCCGAGGTAAACCATGCGAGCGTCTGTATCATGTCAAACTGAGAGTTGCTGATGGTGGAACTTCCACCTTGTGTGGTGGTTCTCTGATAAGTGACCAGTGGATTTTGACTGCAGCTCACTGTTTGAAGCCACGAGGGTGAGAAGACAACATCTTAATAAAAATACAATGCAGGGTATAATCAGACAGATACAAACGTTTTAATAAAGAACACATGAATACAAAATAGATGAGAGATCGAACTGGATGATTGAATGTGTTTTATCATGCGATATTCACCTGTAACCTCTTCCTGTGTTTAGGACTCTGTTCGCAAATTTACGTGTGGATCCAGATGGTCCAGTACAAGAAGTGCAAATCACATCAGAACCTGTGATTTATACAGACAAAGACGACAATGGCAACAAGAGGTCCCATGATGTCATGCTGCTGCAGCTACCTGTCCCCTCTGCCATTCAACCTGTAGCTCTTCCAGACTGTGAATATCATCCTAAAATGTGAGTTGTGATTTTTTTCCACCTCGTTGTTAGTTTTAAAAGTCTCAAAGTTTCTAGAGGTTTGATTCAGATCAGGACAGCTGAAAGTCACCTCACCAAGTTTGGATTTGTTTCTGGATATGATCCATCCATCCATCCATCAAGCCATCCATCCATGCATCCGCTTATCCAATCCGGCCGGGTCGTGGGGGCAGCAGGCCAAGCAAGGCACCCCAGACATCCCTCTCTCCAACAACGCTTTCCAGCTCCTCCTGGGGATCCCAAGGCAATCCCAGGCCAGATGACATATGTAATGTTCTGGGTCTGCCCCTGGGCCGCCAACCAGCGGGACGTTCCCAGAACACCTCCAACTGGAGGCGCCCAGGAGGCATCCCGATCAGATATGATCAGGATATGATCAGTGCCAGGAAAAAGTCCAGTGCAGGGCAGCCTCGAAGATCTCCAGACCTAATGACTGATTACCAGCTAACTGTAAACAGTAAAGTGAGCATTTTGCATCAGCTACGCCGTCATGTACCTTTACACTATGTAACACCAGAGAGATAATGTCTTATCTGATCGAGATTTGCTATTTTGAGACCATTTTTCATTGCAGTTTAGAAGATGATGTATCCATGTCACTGTGGAAGGAGTGAAAAGAAAACAGCCCCTCCAGAAAAATGCGATTATGCGATTGCATAATACAATGCGTAATCAACCAAAAGACGCTGCTCATGCAAGGGTCACGTTTTTTGGGAAATGGTGCATTTTCACCGCAATAACCGCAGAATTTAACATGGATTATCAGACGTATTATTATGCGACGCTCATATTACCACCGGTCTCCGAGTCTGTTGTTGTTGAAAACAAATCCTTCACAGATGCCGCAGCCGCTGCTGATGCCGCTCCCGTCAGCGCCTCTTCCTCGTCTTCATCCTCCCCTTCATTCTCATTCTCCACGTTTGGCATCATCACTCTATCCTTCACGCTAGCGCTGGAAGGTGTGTGTGAATTGCTGCCACCACCACCATCCACTCTCCCTCGTGTTTTTGGAATAACAAAAGAAAAAGCGGACTGACTACTGACTACTTTTCTCTTTTCTTTTGGTGGTCGGTCGACTTTGCTGGTGCTTTGATGTAATTTGCCTCGTACAATAAAGTGATCAGTTGTCCCTCTCACATCTTTCTCCTTTTAAATGATATTATCCCTCACACTGGCTGCCAAATAGGGCCTTTAAAGTGTCACACACTAATAATTCCCATGTGCAGACGCTGACAAATAGGTTCCCTGTGAAGGTTTTTCAAATCAAATTAAATTACATTTTTTAGCTAGAGTTGCCCCTTTATTGGGAAATGGGTGTGCACAACATATTGATACAGTCAATTAAAAATGAATTCATAACTTTTTGTACAGGCCCAGTTGATTATTGCAATGATAATGTGTGGTTATCACAAAATCCCATGGCACACCTGGATTGGCATTACGGCACACCATTTGAGAACCACTGATTTAATGCATCCAAAATTAACTGTATCACCGCACAGAAAGAAGCACGCATTAACTGTGAGCTCGCCTAGCACCACTGAGCTAAATGTAGGCTGCCATTAATGTCTACTTCGGGTTTCAAGTTTTTTTCCAGTTCCCGCAAATTCCCGCAATTTCGCCGCATGAATTCTGCAGCCATTGAGCCACTATCAACAATACTTTTGTTAGCAGTATCTGTAGCAGCAGGAATATAAAACCTACCCACCTGGTTATTGTTGTTGTTGTTGTTGTTGTTGTCATTTTCTAGGGTTGAGATCGCAGGTCACGGTGCCACCACTGGAGGCCCTAATGATGAAAGGAGTAAGATGATTTTTGATGATTTAAATAAATAAATGATATATTTTCATAAGGTTTATATGATTAATTTTATATTGCAAAGCATTTTTAATACTAAAAACTGATCAATGTCAAGTAATTGTCATGATGCTGGCTTTTTGTTTATATTCCATTATCTTATAGACTTTGTTTTAGAGTTTTCTGTTTCCGTTTTTTCATGTTATTTATTGATATTTAATCTGTTGCCTGTTTTATTTTGCAGATTCTCTCCTCATGTGTCTGGTTTTACTTCCTGTCTTTGTGTGTTTTCCCGCCTGTTTTCTGGCACACCTGTCTCGTTAGTCCTTCCCTGTTCCCAGAGTCTTCCCCTCACACCTGTCCACCCACTCCAGCTGTGTCTCGTTCTTGTGATTAGTTTTCTGTGTATATATACCTGTTTGTTTCCCTTTGTTTGTAGTCAGTTCATCTGCGTTCAATCCCGTGTTCTTGGTGTGGGTCCCGGTTCCTTTTCCTTCCTGTTGTCTTGTGTTCTGTTTTACCTGAGGTCATTGTATTTTCCCGGTTGGATTTCAGTTTAGTTTTCGATCTTCTTTCATTTAGACTTTCAGTTACCTGTCTGTTCTGGATGTTTTGTGTCAGCAACAAGAAACCTTTCATGTATTAAAAAAAAAAGAAATAAAAAGTTCAGATGTATTTTTTTTTGTTAAACCTTTTGTTGTTCTTATTTTTCTTTTCTCTAGAACCCAGTCAATCACCTACTCTGCACTGTGCAGATATTGAAGTTGTGAACTGTGAAGACCTCAAAAATACGTTGCAGAAACATTTCCAAGAGGTCTACCCAGTCAAGGTGTATCAGCACTGGTTCTGTGGTCAAACACCTAACGTGGATATATGTTACGTGGGTTTGCATGGCCTCTCATTTGTACTCTCCTCTTCTGTCATTAAAGTTTTAAGACAAATAAGTATATCAACAAGGGCAAAATGATATTACACACTAAATATATTTCTCTCTCACAGGGAGATTCTGGCGGAGGAGTGGTGTACGAAGATAAGATTTACGGCATCATTTCTTTTCTTGGTGATCCTAAGCGTGTGTGCAGGAAAGCAGCTGCGTTCATGGACCTCTGCAGTCCAGAATATGCAAAGTGGATAAATCAAACTATTACCTGAGGATAAAAAAAAGATGTTTGCAGTATAATGTGGATAATGAAAATAATGAAAGCTCAATGGGAAACCTTTGTCGTTTTGTTGTTGTTGTTGTTGTTGTTGTTTTTTTGTTAAACCCAGGTAATGTTTTCATACAAAGTGGAAACAGTGTAACAGTCAGTTTAAGACCAAATTAAAGGGCCAGTGTGTAATATTTGGCATGGTTTATTGTCAATCTGAATCTGAATCTGAATATTCTACCCATTAATATGTTTATACAAGTGTATAATCGCTATAAAATAAAATTCGTTTGGTTTTCGTAGCCTTATAATTATGCTTTTATATATATATATA
>NC_065510.1:7333376-7363691 GCF_006386435.1 Epinephelus moara | reverse complement strand
AGAAGAGTCAGAGTTTGGGACGGAGTCTTTTACCCCCTGGAGTGTTACCGGAGTTTCTGGAGTGCTCAAATAAACGGGCCTTTTTCCTGAACGCTCCTCTGGTCTCCTGCTCGTGAGGGATTCATTACAATATCGTAACATAGATTTCTAAATAAACATTCACCTCGTGGCTAGATAGACCTACTCCTGAAAAACTTGTGCGCAAGGCTTTTTGTCCCTATGAGGCCACCGTCATTTACCCGACGGGAGGGGTGAGCGAGTGAGCCCTGCAATCTAGAATTTGACCACTGATGTCACTGTTTTCAACCCATTTTACACACTGGCCCTTTAAATATCAGTTATCTGTTACTACAATTTTGCCACCTTTGACAAGTGATACAAGATCCTGGCCAGGATTTTAGAAATACCAAGTCAAAGTCTTCCAGTCCAGGTTGATAAAACTCTCAGGGCCAGTTTACATGACAACAGCTTTAGGATGAAATGCAAAGGTTTTGTTACGTTTCGGCCCTCCGTTTACACAGAGACAGCGTTTTAGGTCCCGTTTATAAGACGACTATTTCAGCTGAAAACGGTCAACTTTAGTTGCGTTTTGGCTGATGCGTTTACACAACAGTGGCGTTTTGGGGGCCTGAAAAAGCAAAATTTTGAAAACGGTTTCCAGAGTGCAATATTTTGGAAACAGCACCGTCTCCGTTGTCATGTAAACTCGCAATATGCAGTTCCTCTGAAAACTGAGACTTTTCATATATGCGCATTACGGTTGCAGTCACTAGACATGCGCGAGAAAGTCGACCATCACAACAACAATGGCGGACTCCCGAGCTCTGTTTGTGCTGCTCACCTTATTGACCTATGGCTAAGCCACGCCCCCCCTCAAACAAACTATCAACTTTTTTCAAAACGAAAATGAGAAACGATTCTGTTTTCAGCGTAACGTTTTCATGTCAACATGGCCTTAGACGACCTTAAACGGAAACTTTTGAATACGGCCTCCAGAGTGGAATTTTTCTCAAACGTAACAGCCATCGTCTCCATGTCAACGGGTAAGTAGGAGTTTTCAGTTAGAACGCTCACGTCATGCGCCGCTTTGTGCATGCGCATTACACTTATTCTAATTGCCATGTACGAACCGGACAACAACAGTAACAATGGCGGACTAATGTGTTGTGCTTGTGCTGCTGATGTTTAGCGTCCATACTGTTCTGTGTTTCTCCCTCTTCTGTTTTGTTTATTTGTGGCTGGCTGTATTTCTTCCGGTCTGTGGAGGAACTGGTAATGGTCACGTGGGGTGTGCCTCTACAAAGTTGCATCGCCGACTACTGGCCTGGCATGGATACTACAGTGTTTTCAGTCCTTCCAGCGTTCTAATTGTAAACACAGAGTTTTTTTACCCCGTTGTCGTATAAATCCAACAAGGCAAAAGAAATACTTTTGTGTTTTCGGGTGAAACGTTGTCGTGTAAACTGGGCCTCAAATTGACCGAAAGTATACAATGGACATGACATCAGTGTTCTCAACGGTCACTACAGCTCTGAAGAGTTATTTTTATCTGTTTTTATTTAAACAAGTCACTGTGTTGAAATTTTGCTGGAAAAGCATTCACTAATTTGTAAACAGCAGTTAGTTGAATTTTTTATGTGACTGAAAAATTAAAAAGAAGAAAAAAGAACAACATAAAACTTGTGACTGCAGCTCAGTCGGCAGAAGAAAATGGCATTGTACATTTCTGCAAACTTCGAACACGTTACATGTGCACGTTTCAAACAAATCATATTAACGTTTGTGACACAGTATTTGAGCTGACTTTGTCACTGAGAGGTGGAGGGAAAGCAGGATGGCATATCATCTCGGGAAGACGCCTACCAAACTGCACACCAATGCAGACTACCTTTCAAGACCAACAAACAGCCGAACCAATTGTGATTTAATGAGTCATTGCTACGTTTAAAGAGGCCACAGAGACTGCTTATGCAAAGGGCCCAGAATTTGGTGTGATGCTCCCCAGTTTTAATTGAGATATCACTGGTTTTTGTCAGAATAGTGGCACAAACAGTAATTTCTTATTTACAGAGACATTGCTGCTTTTCCCTCAGGGATTGCACCTCAAACACAGTGTATTTTAAGCTAAAATACGATCTTTTCCAAACCATAGAAAAATGTTTCTTGCTCCAAATCTAATCACACATTTACCACAGCATTGTGTAAATGTTAATTATTCTGCATAATAATGTGGAAATGTAACGTATCCATGGTTTGCAGAAACAAACAATGCTGACATTTTTCTGACATTTAGGTGGTTACAGACACGTTTGACATGGACTGATGACAAAATAATGACAAGTAGCGGTCAACAGTAGCATTTAACTGCAAACTGTGCGTTGTCTCTGCCATGACACGTAAAAATATCAGCTGTCTCAGCTGCCAATGAATGGGATTCTTTTGTGAAAGATAAAGAGACGGCTCTGATGCTTAGGCTAAGACTTAGGTGAGGAGGATTTATTCAGAAGGCAAAACAAGTCATTTTCTTGTCTCTTTTTCTCAATTGTAGTTTTATAGCGATCACAGTGATCAAGGGTGTCGTGCAGTTTGTTGTGAAAATCACGTTGCAACGATGTTAATCTGTCTGTGTGCCCTGTGTTTTCTCCAGAACACCCTGTTGTTGTTGTTGTTGTTGTTGTTGTTGTTGTTGTTGTTGTTGTAACTTGACTGCACATTTAAAGGGAAGCCTGCAACGGTAGAACACTTAAATGCCTTGTCAAGTGAAGAGTGTCGCTATTGATCCTAATCTGAGCTGTCAGGCCCAAGTTCTCCGTAATCATCAAGTCAAGGATAATCTGGTTTGAAAAGGCTGCCTACCTCACTCCTGCACACCAGACGCCTTTTTGCTGGCTGTTGTTTGACAAATGGCTAAGCCTCTGGAGAGGCTTTAGGGTGGAAGAAAGAGAAATTGATTTATTGCAGAGACATGCTTCTCTGATGCACAAAGCTATCTATCCACACACCCACTGTATGACATTTAGTTTGCAGTTTGCGCACAAACTGTGTTGTCTGTCGACTGCAGTCAGTTTTACCGCTGTAAATTATACATTTATTATAAATGCTGTGTTTCATTTACATCAGCTCTTAATGAGTATAGTTTCTCAGCAAGTTTAATCTCTTTATGGCTGTTAACAGGTCCTGTATCAATGCCTTTAGTGACCTGTAGGTTTTCTACCTTATGCATAACAACTGCTGAATTTACAGCCCTTGCACACTCACTCTCATGTGAAGATATCATTTCTATTACTGCACCCTTTGAGGTTTGGAAAGCAGGTACTGCTCTTAGTAGTGCACTAACAGTTTAAATCATCCCTTTCATCAAGGTTCTGACAATTGTTTTAATTGCACTTTATATGAAATGTATTCTTCAGTATCAGATTGCAGAAGTTTAACAATGCATTGCAACAGAGTTCTTTGAAAATATTTTGTAATTTCTTCAGTGAAATAGGTCATAGAGATGCTGCTGTCAGTGAACTCTGTACTAATATTTTTCAAGTCTTAGCCCATAAATTCAGTGGTAGAAGGGATGACATGTTTTTCATGTAATTTGTATGTCACTACTCAAACCAATCAGGATTCCTGCTTGGTGTACAACACCCTGTGCACATTTGCATGTTTATAAATGTTCAAAGTCTCTGCAGATCCTCTCTGTGGTCAAAGACACACACTGTTACCACTTGGGTTCAAATAAACACAAGAAATTTGTGCTCTATAAAGGATCATCCTGGGCCACTACCTTTGCACCTCGTAATATCTCCTCCTGTCTACGTATCTGTTCCACAACTAGCTTTCTTTTATCTTTGGGACCTGCTTTATTCCATACCGGTTTGCCTGAGCCAAGCCCCAGGCCTCCCCGGCCAAACTGAACATTACCTACAATCTCTGCATGCCTAAGAGCTGCCTCTGCCTCCTGAACTGCCGATCTTGGGTTCCACTTCCTCCCCTTTGATGGATTTGGAACCACACTCCTAACTACCACATCCTTACTCCCAGATGTTGCTGTAGCCCACAGGAACAGCGCTCCGCGATGCTTTTTTTTTCTTTTTTTCTCCGAGTGAGGACTGGGATATATGCAGGTTACATAATCCGGTTGAAAGTAATATGTATAAACGCTTAAAGATCCACTCATCACTAAAGTGATGGTCAAAGTTGTCATACTGAAATCTAAGGTGTGTTGATTGCGTTATGTCATTGGCTCAGCCATTGAGTAACATGACATGTTAACGTTCCACCATAAAAGTCGCCGCCAGATGGCCCAGTGAATTATTTTTTTCTCTGACTCCAGCTGCAGCAAGAGGCAGCAAAACGTCCTTTCATTTTATAGTTACAGTTGACTAATATAGTCAAACTCTCCACAGTATGAACAGTGGTTACATGAGCCTCAAAACCAGACACAACTCAGCCCTGAGCAGAGTGACCGTCCTCTACTGACCAATCAACAGACTGCAGTGTTCACAGCTCCACCTTTTAGTACCAGATCTGTGTGCTAGGTACCCCAACAGAGGGGGGACCAAACATGGGGACGGTACAGAACGGTTCCATTGGGACCATCCACAACTTTTCACAGTGGAAAAAAAGTGCACCGAACTGAACTGAACCGTACTGCTTGGTTGAGAAAAGACTGTGGTCTTGGTTAGATATTGAAAAATTAAAATGTGGCTTGAAGCAGGAGATACAGCGTTATTAACATCTGACAAAAACCATGATCGTATCAATGTGGGACTGAGGATGCACACACAAAAAAAGTTTTTGTTATTTACAAAACCTTAACATCAGTTTGAATTTTTATTTATGCCTTGCTTACTGATGCCTCATAATTAATATATTTTATTCATTAAGCAACAGTCATAAGATTTATAAAGAAACTAGTTTTATGTGGCATTCACCTACTTATATCATGATAGAACGAAATCATTCAAAAAAGGTATTTTATTGCTGGACAGATGGTTTCTTTCATAAAACTAAGCTGTCCATGGAATAAAAAGAACGCAATATTTTTGAAATTGGTTTTATATGAGTAGGAAAAACAGAGAAGAAAGGCCATGAGATTGGCATGTGGGTGCTGCATTCTTTGTGCCTCCTTGTGAGGTAGCAGTTAAAAGGAGAATATCAAACCACCTGTCAGTGTATACAGCTGAATTAATTGTCAGCGCTTTTGAGCATTAAATCTGGAAAATCATCATGCAGATAGGATACTATGTATGACATTTATCATGTGCTGCTCAGATAACATTGCAGGGGACTGGATATCCCCTTCCTCTGGGTTCCTGCTCATGTAGGGGTGGGAGGAAATGAAAAAGTAGACATATTGGCTAATCAATCATTAAAACAACACTTAATTGACTTGCAAGTGCCACTGAGTACATCAGGGGTCAAAACTATCATAGAGGATCATATGCACAAAACCTGGCAGGAATATTTGGACTTAAGTGACACAGGGAGACATCTTTGCAGTATTCAAACACATGTAGGTGCTGGGAGATTACTGATGAAGAGATGATCATTACCTGTCTGAGGATAGTACATACTGGATTAAATGACACCCTCCATAGAAAAGGGAAGCATCCTACTGGACTGTGTTCACACTGTAACACACTGGAAACAGTCAAACATGTAGACTACTAATAGATTGCAACAGGTATGAAGAAGAAAGACGGGAGGTCATAACAGCTAACTGAAGAAAAGCACAGTATTACATGAAGGAATCTACTTTGAAAGACATCAAGGAATACATGTAAGCTTCTATTTAATTATTTACAAGCAACAGGACAAACAGAGAGAATTTAGTCCTACTCTTATTTTATTTTTATTTATTTGTTTTTGTTTTGTGTCCTGCCAATCTACTGCTCCACACTCCAGTCCAGTAGGTGGCGGTAATGCACCCAAAAGCTGGTTTGCCAACCGCCATTAACGATCAAAAATGAAAGAAAGACAGATGTAAAGGAGAAACATGCCCCTGTAGAGCCAGAGAGACGTATTTTCTTGCGGTGGTCCTTCTAAAATGAGCAGTGGTTGAAGCATTGCATTGTGATCAGGGAGTTGATACGAGAACGCTAGCTAGCTAGCGCCAGCATAACGAGCTATTTGAAATGTTTGCTGTGTCTCAAATCGTGCACATCTGTACTTACACTTAATATTTTGAGTGCATAAGTGCGTTTACACTGAGAAGTATGGAAAAATGCAGTGCCTGGATGGTGCACTCAAAACAATCAAGACGTTGAGTATGGAAGTATGGACACTTCTCGCCCTCAATGGTCGCCATCTTGGCTACGTAGCGGAAGGGGAGGGACCACTTTTCAAACTGGAAATGGCGGCCAAAGACTGTACGACCATGAACGTCGCTGCATTGTACAAATAGGCCTACATGTGTTTTTTTTGCTAAGCACCACTATACTGTTGTCGGGTATAAGCCAGCAGTATGTTTGTTGGGTTAATTTAGCAGTCTGTAATGATTTGGTACTGCGAACGATTACGCAAATGCTAATGCTAGTTTGCTAACTAGCTAATTTGCGGTCGTCACGTCCGGTGAGTGCACAAAAGCCGTGTTTGGTTTGAGACAACACCACCCTGTCGAAATTTGCGCACTACGCCATTGAGTACATAGTGCACATAGTATACTACATGGAAGTGTACTCACGGAAGTATGTGATTTGAGACACACCAGTTGAGTACTCCCTCTACTGGGAAGTGATTGGCTGAATTTAAAACTAATACATTTTTCACCCACAGGGGATTGTGAGCCTCTGATTGGCCACATTAAAAAAATGATTGACACATACCCCGCCCCCTCAAACTTGCATGCGCCCATCTAAAACAGCAACGGTAGAACTCGCGAATGCGCATGCGCACCTCTACAACGGTTGCTCCTCGGCTCATATTTGGATGAGGTAATGGGAGCTTTGCTTCTTTTTCTACAGGAAACAAAATGGCAGCAGGCAGAAGCAAAAGACCATGCACTACAGTTAAAAGGTAAGATAAAATACAGTTTTGAAGACCTTTTAGGCGAAAAATAGGCAATGCAGTAACAGAATCTTGGTTTATATTTTATCAGCACTACATACTTTTAACATTTTCTTTAACCTCCATTTTTACAATACACAAAACAGCATGGCGCCCATTCATCTTTCAGAAATGTGTTTATTACAGTGAAACAGTGCACTAAAATTTCTGAAGACATTTATGGTTTATTCTGAGTTTGTTCTGCGTTTGAGTTTTACCCCGGTGGTCCTGATGCAATGTGATTCCTTTTGAGCTACACAGGATTATTTGTTCCCTCACCAACACACAATGACACACTCACATACACTTAGACAAATAATGAGCAATGTTTCCCACCTGGCGGGGTGATGAGTATAACCTCTCTCCCACAACACTATTAATCAGTTAGCCTCTGTTAATCAACGCAAACAAATAAATCAAATTGATATCACTGTCCTGATGTCTTGCCCTCTGGGGAAGCAAAGTAAGACAGATGATACCTATAGCAGCTGGTAGAAAGCAGTCGGATATATCAGTGTTACCTTAGACAGACCCTCCTCACAGAGCTCTTTTATTTTATTGCCCGGATCCTGTAGATGATGGTGCGTGTCTGATCCTGCAGGAAGCTGTACAGACTATGTAGTAATCAGCCATGCGTTTTACCAAAGTTAAAATAGTCATGTCAACTCTGAAGAAATAATATTCTCTCTGCTGATGTTTTACTTGATAAAATGTCTTTTATTTTAATATCACAACAAATAACACATTTGTTAATAACCTTTATTCAAATACAACATTGTTCTGCTCCCTGCTCATACAAAAACTACATGTTTTGTCGTTGTTTGTCACTCTAAATACAACACTTGTAAGACATTATGAAGCGATCTTATTGCATCTTTGCACTCAGTAAGAAATATTATCATTATTTGAAGCTGCACAAGACACCTGAGAGCAGTGAGGTGTGGTCTGGTGTGCAGGAATTTGGTACATTCTGCTCCTGGTCTTACAGTACATTTAAGCTAACAGGGTGAGTCTATAGTGTGTCAACTGGGGCAGTCTGTTGCATCCACATATAGTGATTTCTTCTGATAAACTGGTGTATTTTACAGAGGAAATTTAGTGCAGTTTTTATAATGCACTTTAAAAATCAGTCTCTAAGTAAGCTGTACAAAGGTTTGCTACCATTTTGTTATAACTGCACAAGCATTGTTTTTTAACCAGTGGAAATCTAGTTGTAGTTTTCTACTGGAAACATAAACAGAACTTTAAAATCTTCTTCAACCTCAGGTCATCAGTCTGAATCTCTCCTTTTCCTCTTCCTGGTCCTGCAAGAATTGAAGACAATGATGACCACATGAATGTGTCACAACTTGATTAAAACACACACACAGGTTGAAATGGCAATGCGTGTAGGATGTCTGAGAAAATGTAATCCTGCTTCAGTGTTAAGAACATAAAGGATTCGTTCTCTCAGCAAAGAAGTGACTCATTAGTCCACATGCAATTTTGTAAAAAATAATTTCTCTGTCACATGTCTCCAAATTCTCTTTGTACCTTGGCATATTGAAATGCCAGCGGGATGCTTTCAGTTCTACAATAATTATAATAATAAAAAAAATTAACTTCTCTTTTTCTTGGACTTTGTGTTTTTCAGTTGCTAATGTATCTCCTGCAGAGAAAAGGCTTGGATCATTGTCAGTCATATTACTGCTGTATTTTCTAGCTCACTGCATTATGTGTCTGTCCTCCTCCTGGCAAATTGGAAATCTGCCCTGAAGGGTGGGAAATAATTACCCGAGTACTGTGATAGGATTTTTTTTTTTTTCCATACCAAATGTGACATTAGGTAAATCGTTTCAGAAGAAACAACCTAGCCATATTCTCTGTGCATGCATTATCATGTTTTTCTAATTGTCTTTAGTGTGTCTCTTTGTGTAAAAACTACCATATTTTTTCAGTTGATTCTCTTTGGCTAGTTTTCTTATTCTCTTTGTCAAGTGTGTGAAACTGTATGTTCGGTGAAGAAGAAGCCTTTGAATCATCTATCAGTGATCAGCCAGTTCTCACTGCCCAGTACGCGATCAAGATTCCTCACAAGTTGTGTAGGATGTGTTCAGAGTTACGATCCAGGAAAAGCACACAAATGAATGAATCATCCTGACCCCTCTTACTCTCCCTCACTTGTTCACTACATCATAGATTCCTTTCTTCACTGACCACTCTCCCTCTCTCCCTCTGTGTTTGCTTCAGTCTTACCATTTACAGCAGTGAGCAGGGCTTCTTCTTGACTTTGGTGGGCTGGGGGCAGAGCACGGCCCGGATGGCCTCATCAAACACAGTCTTCAGACCGCGCTGGGTCAAGGCTGAGCACTCCAGGTACTTCACTGCGTCTAAACATATAAACAAGGACACAGAAAAACACACATTGATAAAACTACACTTTGAAACATAAAGAATAAGTGTGTTAAGTAGGCTGAAGTAAACAAGCAGCATTATGTAATGCCATGTACGTATCCAGCATATGTAAACTGCATTTTTTAACCATACTTTTCAAGAAAGACTGGTAATCCTATATAACCTGCATGTTGAAATACAGTAATGTTAAAGCCACTGAAACATAAGGAACATGTCAGCTGGGGATCTAATGGCTAAATTTCTCAATCATTTCTAATATTGCTACTCAGAGTATTTATTTTACTTTAATGATAATATTACTGCATTTTATTTATAAGTGCCTTTCAGAACACTCAAGGACACCTTACGTGAAAAAAACAAAAAACAAAACAAGCAGCAATATATCCATAGATTCTGTAATATACAATAAAAATTGATAAAATGACTAGAAAAAAGGTATAAAATCATCATCATAAAGTCATCACCAGGGCAGGTAACCTAAACCTAATGAAGTCGCTGAAGAACAGGAGTGATATGATCCATGGAGGGGGTTCTAGTTATGATTCAGCCTTTATGCTCTTCTTAGGTCTTCACCAACTCCCACAGGGCTGTACCACAAAGCTAGTTCGACAGCGCCAGGCTTTCTTTGCCTTAGCTGGCTCGACAAACCCTACAGCCCCCACTCAGAGATAACAGGTATTAGCTTGTTGTTAAGCTTTCTCAGTGCATGTTCCCATAACATGAATCAAATGATGTGTTAAGTTCGTCATTTGACTCTTAAAGTTGATCGACTGTATGCCACATACTTCCGCTATTGAATAATACGGAAGCGTATTGCATTCACTTGACAAATAACATAAATTTGTTTTGTTGAGTAATTTTTTCTGTTTTTCGGAGTAATTTTTTTATTTTTCTGTTTTTCGTGGTAATTTCTTTCTGTTTTTCTGAGTATTTTTTTCTGAGTTAAGAGAGCAATAGAACAACAGACACTTTCATTCCTTTCTTGAGAGCTCGATATAATGGAAGCAAACATGACCCGCTTGTTTAGTTTAATCCAGTTTTACTTTGTTTTGGGTTTGAGACACTGGGAGATACTCTTGTCTTTAAGTCATATAGATGGTGTTATCATTAGTTTGTCGACTTTACGCAGGCACTTTAAGACTTTGCGGTTGTTCAGACGAAAAGCCCATTCAGATCTGCTGGACATTGCAGTGTTTCTCCAGAATCAGTTGGGCACATATGGCAAGCTCCATGGATACAAGATGATGCATCTGAAATGCATTCAGGCCGGCTACGTGGTGACTCAAGTAAGGTGCCTGCCTAAATGCTCCATGATCTTGTTTGTTTGTTCAGTCCTTGGCAAACTAGGCTTATCAGAGCTTTTTGAATAGCAGCATTTGCCTGTTACAACAGGAAACAAGTTTAATGAGAGCCATGAACTAAAACAGTAAAGTTGTGGGCGAGAAAACCAAAATAGTGAGCTAAAAGACACTAAAACGCCCCACAGAGCTGAAGAACACGGCATTCTTTGTGGGTTTGTCACTACAAGCAACCACTTTCACATAACATAGCCATTTAATCCATTGGTAATATAAAAATGTTGATTGATGCAGCTTTAAAAAAATTAATTTGATGGAAAATTAGCAACTGCAATCACAAATGTATCCATGGAAGCTGGTCAGAAAGGCTAGAGGTTTTATTTTTCTCTCAAGGCTGATGTCACGGCAGCTAATTATAATGGAGACAACTGTTCATGATTTTACTGTCAGTGAATTCAATATACTACCTCAGTTAGGGCAGTAATCGCAGGCAGCACATCATAGGTTAACTATAAGTCCCTGACACACCAAGCAGGCAGTTGACTGTTGGTCAATGTTGGGCTGTCAGTGAGCGTACGTCGCCCCAGTCTTTTCGGTCTGTCCCGCACTGTTGGCAGTTGGCACTAGTCGGCAGTTGTCGGCTTATTAGTGGCCAAGTCAGTGTGTTGAATCAGTGTCGGAGACGATGGAGACGGTCAGTAAATTAAATTAGAAACAAACATGAGGAATCAAACAGCTAAAGTCAAGAGGGTGTGAGATCGGAACAAAATTGTTATAGTAGGTACTATTTTTTTTTTTAGCCACTGAGCAGTTTAGCAGAACCAGTGTGTAATTGTGTTATTGGTACACAGTAATTTGTCCTTTCAACATGGGATTGTGCGGTTAATGTGCTAACTGGCTAACTAGCATCTTGAATCCATCGTCGGTCTTCCTGTTTCCATTTTGAATGGCAAATCCAGACTACCGCTGCCTTCTGGTATGGAGGGTTTTTTACTTTCACGCAGGTGCAGAACATAAGTGCTCGCTGGCCATTGGTTATAGCCTTTGTGGTGTGTTCAAGTGCAACTTTTTGACTGAGACACAGGTGACATGAGACGATGCAACTGTTGGCCTTCATCACACCTGGGTCTTTGATGTCCGTTGGGTGTGTCTGGGCCTTGATACACTGACTACATTTTCATTTATCTTATCACTTACTGAGCGATAGGGACTGCTTTGTTTCATCAGCCAAGGAGGCTACACAGTTCTGTCACACTAGACCTGAGAGGACCCTGTGAGTATTACTCACCTATCTCCTTGGCCAGAGCGAGACCCTGAGGGTAGGTGATTGGTGCCAGCTTCTTTTCCTTCAGCTTCTCAATGGTATCCTTCTCGTCCCTCAGATCCAGCTTGGTGCCCACCAGGATGATGGGTGTGGAGGGGCAGTGGTGGCGAACTTCGGGGTACCACTGGACAGAGGTAAAGGCAAACAAAAAGAGAAGAGAGAAAGAAGAAGACACAAAATGGAGGTAAGTGTCGGAGATGAAGAAAACGACAGGAGGTGAAGGGAGACAAGAAGGTTGGAAGCCAAAAGGTACAAAAAGCTGGGTGAAGGAGTCAGCCTGGTTCCTTAAATTCTCGTGAAATAAGTCTTAAAATGCAAATGACATGCTGAAGGTATGAAATCCAAGTTTCAGCCTGAACTTGCAAATAATTTCACAACATGATTGAGGTTTTCATTTTCAGACCTCTCCCAGCTGCCTCCACTCTCCTCTTACAATTTCTCTCAAAATTATAGCGTTTGCTCTATCTCTCAGCCAGGTCCCCACTAGTTTCCCTTCTTTTCTTCAAGCCTTTCCCTCTGATCTCAAGTTTGCTTTTTCCTCCTCACCTCGTATCTCCTTTTCCCGACTTCTCCCTGTCTCTCTCTTCGTTTTCCTCAGTGAGGAAATGAGAGATGCTATCTGCTAAAATAATTAAGTTAGAAATAAGATTCTGTTAGCGCACACAGTGACGGTTGTAGTTTTTGATTGGCACATCCAACCTGCTTAGTGAGAGAGTCTGCTCACAGGCCAACCCGTTGACATGGGGATTATGGATATTACCTGATGGGTTGTACTGCTGTTTCTTTTAGCCACTCTTTTTTAAATGTTTTACTGTGTATGTCTGAAATTCTAAACCTCTGTGTAATACAGATTCATGGACTCGTTGAATCTCCTCCTCATTCAGCAGCTTACTTTTCTTTTGAGGTCTCAGTAAAACAAATTTAAATTAAATTCTGCCACAGTAAATTCTATCTTGGTTGCAGCCAATAAGGAAATTGTCTTGTATTGTTTTTTAAACTTGACTTTCAAGTGAGTATTCCCTGAACTTGGCCTGTTCTTTTCAGCAGGTCCACTTAACATATACTAGAGCCTTAGACTTTTAGGTTAGGAGTTAAGTAAAAGAAAAGAGGACTTGTCTTACTTGAAAAATGACTCCTTAACGAGTGTACTTGACTTGAGATGCGGAAGCAAAACAATTCAAGTTTCAAGGTTTGATCTGTAAAAATTCCATTCTAATAAAGGTCCATTGCAATTTGCAGTGACCCAGAAGAACTTGAGACTTGATTTGGATGTGTTTCAGTTGACCTGACACTAAATTTGCTTAAAAGCTTTCAGAGTTAACTGTCTTGTTTGACTTAAGATTTGACTTGAAGCTTGCTCCAAAGGACCTTAGACTTTGACTTGTCTTGAATGCTTTATGACTTGTGTCGGACCTATATCAGTTGAGTTAGGACTTGACTTTGACTTGTCTTACTTGAGTTTTGAGACTTGCTCTGAAAGACTTTAGATTGTACTGTGACTGTGACTTTTCTTGAATGACTTAAAACTTGGACTTGTCTTGAATGACTTGTCTGTCTCTGGGTTACCTTTGTGATTGTAGGCTGGTTGTACAGGTTCTGGAGTTGCAATTGTTTATTTCCAGTTATCTCAATGGCCTGGTTAACCCCTTGGGTCAGCTTGTATCTGTGTCCAGGTGATTGGTTTCCTTACCAGAAGACATAGGTATTATAGAATATAATGAAAATATTACAGAGTGTGTTTGCTGGCAATGAAACTCCTCAATTTCCTGAGGAGACAGAGCCGCTGCCTTGCTTTGTTGGATAAGTTTATTGTCAGTGATTTGTTCCCAGATATTTTAAGCGGGTTACCTGCTGCACTCTCTGCTTCTTCATGATCACAGGCTCAAAGGTGGGCCCTGCGCTGCCTACAGCAATCTTTCTGACCTTTCTGTCCAGATGATTGAGTCTTGTAATGTAGCACAGAGTGAATGCTATCTGATTGGTGATGGATGGACAGTGAGTGAACAGGGGGCCAGACAATCTATACTCCACCATGTCATTATGCTTTGATTTGCTTGACATTTAGCTGCACAGGTGCCTTGCTGTCAATAGTTATCCACCTCTGCACAAAGGATATTCAACCTGCTTTGCCTGAGGGTCAGTTTTGCAAAGGGCAGGAGGCCAGGGGCACATTTCTAGGATTGGAGGACATTTGGGGCTTAGCCTGTCGGACTTTTTGATTTAAATTAAACCCTGTTTTGATGCTTTTTATGAACTCCGGCATATTATTTAAATTTAAAATACAAAAAGGTTTATTTCCATTATGAAATAGAAATGGTTGGTGGGCCACTCGGCACTTTGTCGCCGTAAGTTAAGTATCACTACTCTCTTCTAAAATTCAAATTCAAATGAAGGAAGGAATGTGAAGGGAGGAAAAGGTTAGTTTGAAGGCAGGAAGAGTCTAAAAGGTCCAGAATCATAAAAAGTTCATCCTGCAAAGAATTAGCCATACAGTATATCTCAGAAATGACTAAATGATGTTTGTATAGTGCAAACAATGCCAGCCAAAACATTTAGTCTCCGTGTGTCTGTCATGATCATACATGTGGGAAATACATTTAAATCTCATTATCTTATTCACACACTGGTAATGCAGTAATCATTTGTACGTTTGGCCAAATACAGCCTATTTTCTGAGTGTAAAATTATAACCAAAGCCGTCTTTCTGCTTCTGAAGTTTCACTTTATAGAATTCCTGCTTTTACCACCAGGCACTCTTCCTCTTTAATTTCCCTACATACCAACTAATCTAGTGGGAACCACTTTCATGGCACCACTCCAGTCCCTTGTTACTATGGTGACTCACATGGAATTCAAAATGAAGAGCAAGGCATAGGTGATTCGTATTCAAACGGATCTAATCAATATTCATGATGTTATTTCATTTGTTATATTGTGTTGATGTTCTTATAGGATATTTATATGGTTGGGAGGCAGTGAGTGGCTTTGAGAGAGACTCCCCTTTTGCTGCGGCACTTGTCCTTGTGTCATCGAGGAACAGGAAATGGAGAGCGTATGAAACTACTATATAACCGAGAAAGCACTTTAGATGAGAATGCCGTGCATAAAGGCTTTTAATCTCACAATGCTGCAAATACATTCTGGTGTTCCTTTCAGTGTGTCGAGGTTAAAGGGGTTGAATGATTTAACCTACATGACCCTGAATAGAAATAAGCAGGGATAGAATATGGACAGAGGGATGGATGGAGATTTAAATCTAGAACTGAAATGAGTAGTTGATTAATTGATTGGCACATTTACGCCATGTATTCAGTGAAGGAAATACCAGACATTCATTGGTTCCAGCTTCTTCAACTTGAAGATGTGCTGTTTTTTGTACGTTTGTGCTGTTTTTCTCTAATTACTATGATATAATAATTATTTGCTTATTATTATTATAAGCAAAAGGCTAACACTAGGTTAGCATTAGATATCTGCAATAATATTGGAATCATAAGATCACAAAATTAAGGCAAAAATACTCTCATTTTCCAACACCACTGATGGATAGCTCACTTCAATTTCATGAGCCACAAACCATGGCAACAACAAACGTGTCCCAGCTGTGCGCATCAATCTTTAGTGTCCCCTTGAAACCGTTTCTGTTATGTTTGGACCTTCTTGCCGCAAATAGAGAAACATGCTGCAAGAAGCTCCAAGCATAACGGAAACTGTTTCAAGGGGACACTTGGGATTGATGTGTTCGGCTGGGATATGTTTGCTGTTGCCATGGTTTGTGGCTTATGAAAATGCTGTGCATATATCGTCAGGTGGTTAAGATGTTTGCTCATTCGTTTGTGTGGTGTCTATTTGCACGTGTGTTCTTAATTTGCAGTGTGTTAAGCTCTCAGGGCCACCGCACATATTGGCTTATGACACACTCCTCTTTACATCACTGTTGTTTGATGGAGTTGCCTCCTTAAATTTGATTATTTTAATGATCTGCGAGAGCCCAGAATCCAATTATCTGTCAGACAAAATGTCAAACACTCCCGACTTAAATCCCCCCTGTGTCACTGTCATTCTGTCTTTTGTTATCAAAAATCTTTGTTTTGTTATTGTCTTACAAGAGCGCAGTTGAGAGCTGAGCCTGCTCTGTAAAGTCTGCTGTTTCACCTACTAATTATGGTTAATTGCTCCTCCATTCTTTTTTGTTTTAGGCCTTGCATACACATGCAAATCACTTCCCAAACATATAATTCAGCAAGTGTAGCAGAAGAGGCAGCGACAAGATTGTTTTTCTTTTATTTATATACTGTATAACCACTTTTGTTTATTTTAGGACTGCTTGATTCCCTAAAGTAAAAGTATATATTTAAAGTGGGTGACTGTTTTTTCAGGTGACATATAAAAAGGTCTAAATAATAAGGCCCGTTTCCACTGAAGAAGTTCCTGGTACTATCTGGGGGGCAGGAACTTTACAGGAACGTCCTCTCGCTCGGCCCTCTCAACCGCCGTGTCTCCACTGAGAGGGCGGAGTAGGAGGAAGGTTCCTGTAAAGTTACCGGGCTCTGGATGTGACGTAATCGTTGCGCGATTGACCGGGGCGACGCGGCAAAGAAACAAACAAAGAAGAACAACAACAAAGAAGAAGAAGCAGAAGTACGAAGCAGAAGTAAGAAGAAGAAAGCAGACATAAGAAAGACGATAATCAACATGGAAGGAGCTGAGGTGGTTGCTGGGTTTCTGGCGTGTCTCTTCGTTTACATGGCGGTGGAAGCTATGAACAAACTAACCCTCGTCTGCTGAGTTTTAAAAATGCTGGCTATTTTGTCGCTTTCTGTTGACGACACATCCCCGCCTTGAGTATATCCAATCAGCACCAAGTAAACCCCAAGCCCCACCCAGGAGTTTTTCGGAGCCGTTCTGAGTGCCTACTCCGAGGCAGGGACTTGTTTAGCCCCTGTAAACGTTCTGTAACTCTGTCCTTCAGGGGTGGTTCCTGCGGTGGAGACACGCACCAACGGCCCCGGCCCCGTAAAATTACCCCGAAGTTCCTGCAGTGGAAATGGACCTATAATGTACCACAGATTGGAGACTCACCTTAGCTCTGACGTTCTCATAGGACGCTGGGCTCACCAGGGAGAAACAGATCAGGAAAACATCCTAGACAGACAATGAGATGAGAGAGAGTAGATTAGAGGATTGATTTGACCCCACTGGGACTCTGACTACATGTCTACTGCAAATTTATATAGTTCATGGTAAAATATTTATGTTTCTCCGTAGGCTACCTATGGGGAATGATAAATGCTTGACTCATTTTATTGCAAAGGACATTATGAGCCTTTTTCTATTGTGGAGAGACTTGCTCTGCCTTAACTGTGTGTTATGTTGTTGAACAAGTAGTTGATGCTTGATTTAAAATGGGTCCAAAAGTTCTGGTAATTTGACCAAAAAATCTTAGTTTCAGTCTGAGAGTTTATCTTAAATTAGATTGCAATTTGCTACACGTAAATAAAATAAAATAAATCAACCACCAACCACAGCTGGTAAAGCTTTTCAGTTTGATGCCATGTATGCACTGTAGGAGGGCAAAACTTTGGAATGAGGTTGTCTCAACAAACGTGAACCCAGCCAGACACAGAGAGAAACCATTAAGGGTCCGCACCCCCATAGAGGAATTATCTTCTATCTATCTATCAGTGCTAGTCAACTCTGTCTTCTTGCATGTCTGATTCATCCCTGGCAATCTTCTGCAGGTATGTCCTGACATCCAGCAATCACTGTGTTCAAGGGGGACATCTAATCATGACCTAGCGGGTGGTCATTAACAATCCACCTCCACTAGGAAAAGAATTCTTCTGTGTCTGACTTGGTCCGTTTTTACTGAGAAAAACGCAGTCCACATATCTGCCCTTTTGCAGTGTAGACATGGCCTTAGATTGAAAAGTTTAATCACCCAGTGGGTGCTCTGCTAAAGTGGAAATCAGCTGTGATTTTGTTGGTGGTTGAGTTTGAGTCAGAAACAGTTCATGAATTTTGAAAGATGTAGTCAGTGGGTGTATTTTGTGTCGAAGCAATGGAACTGCTGTTGTGCTGACTGTGTCAAGTGTTTTGAAAGAGGGAGCTCTGTTCAGAGAAATGCTTGAAGCCAATGTAAAAAAACAAACAAACCAGAAAAAAAACAGTTTCTTTTCTGGCACAAAAACAGCTTTAATTTATTCAAATTCAAATTAAATTTTGCTTATTTGGTCTCAAAAAAAAGGAACATCTTAATCCAAATAACACCCTCAATACAACTAAATATAGCAGTCATTTTGGCCAAAGCTAGTCACACTATCCTTATGTAGGTGTATACAGTGTGTGTTCTGTTTTTCTTTTATATTTAATAAATGTACTTAATTGCCAATTAAGTCCCACATTATAAGATAAACATTATTTCTAGGAATTTCTACGTAGATTTTTTCTTTCTGATATTAATCACAGAACTGTATTTAATTGGTGACCTTTATTTAATTGGGTGGTCAATAGACTGGGGAAAGTTGTATACTGCGAATAAATTCAGGAATTTGTTGAAATAATAAATTGAGTTAAAAGAAGACTTCTGCCCACTCCTTTTTTATCTTTGTCTTGTTTGTTTGGACGGAGTGCAAATGCCACAAATTCATACAAATCTGGAGATATCACACAAAAAATGTTTAGCTTTGGGGAGGTGGAAAAGTTGGTGTATCAAAAAAAGGATGGATGCGACAAAGTACAATGGAAAAAGATTTAGCTAATAAATGATGACGCAATTTTACTTTCATTATATGACTGGTGCTCGTTTAATTACATCATTTCATTGCACTGTCTTCTTCTGCAGTGGCACCTGACTGGAAAATAAGCCCATCTACTTCTTATTCTGATGAACCACCTCCCAATAACAGTAGTGGAATGGAAACGTGCATAATTGTATTTTCTTGTTCCAACATTTCAGTTACATTTGGATGGAAACTCGACTTGTGACATCATCTTTTTTCCCCCACCTATTTTGCCTGTCAAATTAATGTAGCTTGTGCAGGTTGTAAATGGATCTGGAAGCCACAATCTCAAATCTCATGGGTTTCACAGCGGGAGACAAAGTAGATGTTATCTTTACTAATGAACCGTGCAAGTGTGTGGACATGTATTACTCATGTTGTGGGGACTCGCTTTCCTTTTAGGGACAAAATGCAAGTCCCCACGACATAAATCAATACAATTTAGGGTGAAACCCTGGAGGTTGGGGGTGTGGCAAGTAGTTGATAGGGTTAGGGTTAGTCCCCAGGAAATGAAGTCAATGTAATGTTCTCTGAAGTGATGGAAACACGACTGTGTGCTCTTTGTGTGTGCGTGTGTGTGTGAAGATGTACCGTCTGTGGGTAGGACAGTGGGCGGAGCCTGTCATAGTCTTCCTGTCCAGCTGTATCCCAGAGTCCCAGATTGACTGGCTTGCTGTCCACCATCACATTAGCTGAGTAGTTGTCAAATCTGTGGGGAGCACAGCATCAATCAATCAGTCACTGAGCTGGTCTGTCCTTTAATAGATTATTTAAACAATCAATCATTTGATTTATAAATGCCACAGAAATGCCATCACAACAAGGAAGCATTGCATAATTAGACATCTGACAGGAGAAGCTTACAGGAAATAAAGGAGTTCATTTCAATACAGCTTTCATGATAATAAGCATGCCTTTGTTTTTACAGCATTAGAGATATGAGAAAAATGTGTTGCTTAGTACAGTAAGTAGCTCATTAAACCTGCCCAGTTAATGAGCACTAGACTGGTCCTTAGACTGGAAGGATTTGGATTCCCTTGCTGTGTTTGCCTGCCATTAAAATGCACAATATATTACTGTGTGTTTATGGTAATGGCTAGTGTTATAGACAGTAATATGTAAGCAACACTGCCCTCATGTGGTCATATAGACACACTACAGACTAATTTGTCAGCTTTGTCAGTCACAGTCATACACTTTCCTCTGGGCCTCCTGCATGTGCACATGTTGCTACAGAGACAAGCACAATTACCAGATAGTTTCAGTACTAAAAAACAATGAGTGCATTAATGAAAATGTAAAAAAAAAGGTAAAAAAAAAAAAGATGCGGCCAAGTGCGGCCAGTTGTGGCCTGCAGACCAATTTTAAATGGCCCGTTGCTTATCGTTCAAAATATACAGCGTGGTCCCCTGCACAATATTGCTCAAACAAACAACATCAATATGCTTTTTTCTGTTAACCTCATGGTGCAGGACTTTTATACATTTTGTAGACATGCATCAAGAAGGAACTGTGCAAGCGGAACTAGTTTGTTTTCATAAACAGATGATAAACAAGCACACAAAGAGTTACCCAACAGCAGACATTTCCTGCTAGGTAACAGAGATGGCCACGACAAAGAGGCGCAAAGTTGATAGCAAGTGTTTTGTTTTTTTTAATAACCTACATAAAGGGAGAAGCAGAGAGAAAAAGAGAGATCTAATCTGGCCCCCATTCAAAAAGGTTCAGACATCCCTGGTTTAAGAGATCGAGAGATATGATATCACTCGTGTTCTTACCTCACTTCACTGGTTAGTTTTAGAGCACTTCATGGGCCTAAATCCTGATTAAAGGCTAAAGACATTATTGTGTCACATTTATACATTTTCTCTCACATGTATTACCTGACTTTACTTGTCTCCTGGTTGCATTTGTAGTCCTAGAATATTGTAAAGGTTTATCAGCCAATCATTAATATCGTCCAGTATTCGCCTTGTTCACTGCCACTGGCCTATCTGCAAATAATATGGCAGTCCCCTCTGGCAGTGGCCGATATGTTTCTGTTGTGTTGCATCAATTTTGTGCAGGCTAAAAAGCAGGTCTCGAGACTAACAATGTCCCATTGTCCCAGGGACAATAAAAAAAAATGCTTGTGTTCTTTAACCCTGAGAAGTCGTCAGGGTTAAAGAACACAGTAAACTCACTATGGATGCGTCATGGGGACACAACCGATTGTTTCTCTGGTGCTACATTGTAAGCAACAAATCCATGTTGAAATCAGCAGGAGAAGAGTTAGTTAAAATTAGCTGTTTGCAGCCAATGGCCGGAAGTAACTGCTGATGGAGGTTGCATTGAGTTACATTATGATGCATTCAAGCTCTTATCAGTAAAAATTACTTTTCAGCAAATGTAATAGGTTCTGATGATGTGTTCGAATGTAATTTAAAATGTAGTTTTTGGTGAGAAACTTGAATAAATCTATTCATTTGAAGAATAAATCCCTTGATGTTTTCATAGCGACATAAAATAGATTTTAGAGAGGGAATTATGATGTATTATATGTAGTAAAAAGGCTTTTGAAGTTGATAATAAATGTTTTTCATGTGAACGAAGGTAATTAAAAGGTTGTTTCATTGTGTATGACTGAATGTGTGCTCATTCGACGGTTGTGTTATGCAGGATTGAATGACTTTAAAGCAACTCAGTTGTTTTATTGTAATGAAGATTTCTTTATTTCCCTTGCACAGAAGGGGAATAAATAACAACAAGTAAGGAATGATGAAGTCTCCATTATCAGTTTTGGTGCCAACGTGGAGGCATGAATGGTCCCACGCGCATTGTTTGAGCGTTTGGTCACTTACCAAAGAAATAAGAAGTAAGAACATTCATTTCTATTTTTATACTTTTTGCAGTCAAACTCAAAAGTTTTTGACAAGCTATGACTTGGGAGTTTACCTGACACCTGGAACAATCATTACCACCCCTTAAGGTACTTATGCGATGGAAATGTAGACCTGGCAGCGGGAGATATTTCTAGTTCCTTTCATAGAACACTTTGGTACCAGCTATTAGCCAGGAAGCTAACATTATGCTAGCAAGATTCAGAGTCAATAACACTGCATCCCCCAATTAATAACAAGATTTTCACAAATGATGCACCACGTGCAGAGGTGGGTAGAGTAGCCAAATATTGTACTCAAGTAAGAGTACTGATACTTCAGAACAATATTACTCAAGTAAAAGTAAAAAGTAGTCATCCAAATAATTACTTGAGNTATATATATATATATATATATATGTAATTATATATGTAATTATGTACTCAGAGGTGGATAGAGTAGCCAAATATTGTACTCAAGTAAGACTATTGTTGCTTTAAAACAATATAACTCAAGTAAAAGTAAAAAGTATTTTGCATTAAAACTACTCTGAAAAGTACAATTTATCCAAAAAGTTACTCAAGTAAATGTAACTGAGTAAATGTAACTAGTTACTACCCACCTCTGACCACATGTAATGTTACTGTCGACTGCAGCCTGAAGTATCAAGTTGAATAGTGGATGGGATGTGAAATGATTATGTTCAGAGGGGCAGTGTAGTACCTGCGGTGTGTGTTACAGTCTCCCTCCTGTTAGTGATATCCAAATGAAGCTTCATGAACCACCAGTTGTATTTGCAGAACACGCTAGATGATGCACTTGGTGTAATGAAAAAGGCTCAAGGGATGGCGATGCAGTTTGGTGTCCACCCTTTGCTGAACAAAGAGTGCCAGAGTGGACCCAAAAAATAAAGGAAATGGTTCATGAAGCGTTATTTGGCCATTGCTAGTTAAAACCAAACTGCATTACCATCCCTTGAGCCTTTTTCATTACACCAAGAGCGCCATCTAGTGGGTTCAGTCAATACAACTGGTGGTTCATGAAGCTTCATTTGGACATAACTACCTGTGGTGTTCAGAGGATGAAGCACTGAAGGCGACACTCAGTGTTGTAAATCAATTGTAAACAGAGGATTTGGCTGCGTCCCTAACTCATATTAGATTCATTTAAGGCAGTGAACAGACTGTTTAACCGCAGCTACTTAGTAGGTGTCCATTAACAGTTTTTAACGGACCCCATTCAGCCGATCAGGATCCAGTATTTACCAAGACCATGGTACAACCACAGAATAAACGACAACAACTAAAACACATTGATACTGGCGATTGGCCAAAAGTTATTTTAAACATCTGTATCAGTATCGGCCTAGAAGTTAACAATCAGGGCATCCATAGTTTCTATGTAAAATACCTAGTAACTTTTGTGAAAGGTGCTATTTGATATAGTTGATTCTTTTGTATGTTTTTTTATGTACCTTCAGAGAGAGAGAGAGAGAGAGAGAGTATGTGTCTTTTTGCGTCATACTCACACTGTAGGAATGTACTCCCCGGGGAAGGCATTGGTTGTGTAGCTGATGAGAAGACATGTTTTTCCCACCGCTCTAGATCACACAAGTAAAAACACATACAGTGAGACATTATGAACAGGCAATATCAATGTTTCAGGCTAAAAGAGACGAAGACAGTGAGAGAAAGACTGATAACAGGCAGGTATTTATTAGGAGATGTAAGCTTTGTCCTGAGCCCATACGACACACTGACAACAGCAGAGAGAAAGTACAATCCCTTCATTTTCATAGTATCCTTTTCTTAGAATTAGTACACAAAGTCAGCACACTTATATCATTCACTCTGCAACTTTGTGATGCCAATAAAACGTCACACAGGGAGAGCAAACTGTATTTCCAAAGATTGTAGCTCCTATATTTTAATTTAGCATTGCACTGTGAGACAACTGCACCACTGTATATCATCAGTGTGAATTCAAACCATAGTTGGATTTAGTGTGTAGCATGGATTTAGGACACAGTAATATCATAGAGGAGGAAGAGGATGAGGGATGGGTGAGCTAATAGACTGATCTTACAATCATCACATGTACAGTATCACAACTTTATTCTACACAGTATTCGCTTTATGCCACATTTTTTAATGGATATTGAAACATTACATCCTGTAACATGTTCATTTTTGGATCGCAGTTAGCAGCTTGTCTGAACTTCCACAGTGATGAAATAGCATGGCTGCATGCAGGAGGTGATCAAACAAGTACAAACTGGCCCTGTTCTTATTTTGTTCCAGAGTTCTGCTCTCAGTAGTTCAACAATAACACCAGAACTCGTGGCCTGTCTTCACCAAGGCACTGACACACGGAGCACATAGCATTCTGGATGAATCTGTGAGAAGGTGAGAAGTTTCGACGAGTTTCTTCTGATTTCTTTTCTTTTTTTTTAAAATTAAACAGATGTTGCAAAGCGAGAAAGAGCCTGTTATGAAACCAAGTGATCTGCTGCTCCAGGCCTAAATGTTCAATCTGTGGTTTGCCTTTAAGGATGATCACACTTTTGCTCACATACAAGCTATAAGCAGGCATGTCTTGGCAAGACTGCGCCCAATTAATAAGGAACTTATCAGCTCATAAGAGGCAACCTCCGGCGCTAAAAAATGGAAGGCAACACAGAAGTGACAAAAACTGCAGTTCCTTGAATGGCCACTTGAGGCCAGCACCAAGAGTGAGTCAGTCCCCTTAGACCCCCATGTTAAAGTGACCAACTTTACAGTAGAAATAAACATGTTCACAGGCTGTTTATGAGGTGTTGCTGCAGTCTGAGCCAGATCCACCCCTCACTTCTTCACAACTCCACCCTCTGGTCCAAATATGGTTATTTCTGGTTCCAAAAATCCAAGATGGCACTGGCCGAAATGCCAAACTCAAGGCTTCAGAACAGGAGTCCACGAACCAATGGGTGATGTCTCTGTAGCTACGTCCATTATTTTAAACAGTCTTTGCTCATTACCCACAATCACAGTCCCTCCTGTAGTTCATCACCACCAGCATTTAAAGATCCCGAAACCCGTTTTTCCAATCAGCCTCAATTAACTGACAGAGTTAGAACGATACAGGACATATCACATGAGAGATTTCTGTATTGTGTTATTTTTCTGTTGAAGTTTCTTTGTTGAAACAGAGCATTTGGTTTTAAAGTCAAAGACTACATAAACCAAGCATCAAAGCTCATTCTAGACTTGGAAAACCTTTTTGACAAAATAATCTTAGCTGCTCGTTTGCTTGCTGTTTGCCTTGTTTGTCAGTTAAAACTCCATCCACTGATGAGAGATGGGGTGAAAAGCAGCGGGAACGGCTAAGTGGACCTCATGACCTACAAATATTAAAGATCTGAGTGCTTTCACATCCCCACACAAGTAGGAGTGTTTGAAAAGTGGAATCTAAATGCTGCAGTCCATTCATAATCACAGCTATTATTGATGCATGATTCAGGCATCATCATCAGCATCAGCTGAGCAACAAGTCAGGGGGATTTTCAGTAGTTAAAGCTCTTTTTAGAAACATCGGGTTATATCTTATCAGATCAGAAAAGGCGTTGGCTCTGAAGGGTGTACAGACAAACAGCCTAATTGGATTAGCAGCTCAAGCATGCATTGTTTGAGACTACGGTAGAGATGAGGGGGCCCAGGAAAGGTGCATTACACAATAGCTGAGGTACAGTAGCCAGATCTGTTCAGCACCATGGGTAACAACCAGGAAGGTTACAGAGATGAGTATGTGTCTCTTTACCCAGCACCGATAAAATGGTGTGACTTTCTGAGTAAGTTTAGGGTTGGGACTGTTTTGTGTTAGTTCATGCATATCACAGATACACACACAAATAAACACTTGTCTTTCTTGATGTTTAGCCATGCAGATAGTTTCACTTCTAGTTGCCATGGTACACAATCATGCCAGATAAAAATTTCCCTTGGACAACTCCTGCTGCCAGGCAATGAAGGTGGCTGGAAATTTAGTTTGTGGTGCAACATTAAAAAGTCCCACCTATTTAGAAAAACTGTGGACAGCTTGCAGTATTTTTGATGGAAAGATGTTCCCAATGGACACGGGGAGATCTGTATATATATGTGTGTTTTTCCTCAACAGAGGATTGTCTTTTAGATGATCTGGCTGTGTCTAAACGCACTTTGTCTTACACAACATATTCATTTTATTTGTGTGCACATTGCCCTACAACATTATATAATATAATAATATAATATAATATAATAATACAACATTGATTTAAAAAAGGGTAGTCTCCATAGCATTTTAACATTTTTGATTTGTAATAACAAACAAATGCTAAACCACTGAGTGGCTATTATGTGGGGGATGGTGAATCAGGTTTGTACTTATACCTACGAAAAGTAATGCATCAGAATTCTTATAAAACCCACGCAGTCTTCAGCCAGTAATTCATTTATGACCCACGTAATTGTAAAAGCTTTCTAAGGTACATCTTCACCATGTTTTTTTTACCCAAACCTAACCTCCATAACTTTAGTTTCCTAAACCTAACCTACGAACGTTTATGTTAAGTACCTAACACAACGATATCCAACCATGATTGTTTTCATAAACCTAGCCTACATAACTTTACTTTCCTAAACTTAACATGATGACACCCAGCCATGATAATTTTCTTAATCTAACCTACGTATCTTAATGTTAAGTATGTAATGTGACAACGTCCAACCATGATTATTTTTCTAAACCTAACCTACGTAACTTTACTTTCCCTACTTAACTTGACGTGAAATACGTAACGTGATGTCGCCCAACAAAGATGCCTTTCCTAAACCTACCCTAGTCTCGCTCACAAGACCTTTCTCAAGAAAATAAAGGTCTGACTGCACCGACTCTCACTTTAAGATCGGAGAAAAATGCCCCGGCTGCTTGTATTTCTTTCAACCAATCACAATCGTTCTGAGCGGTGCCACAGCAACGGTGCGCTTGCAAAAATATTGCCGGGGGGAAACAGGTTTTGGTGTAACACGCCCACAAAAATATCGCCTACAGGACACGAACCATGGCAGAAAAATGGCTACATCCCCGCAAGATCAAACACCGCAAAAGTTAATAAAGGACGTGTTGAAAACTGCAACCGGAGGTGGTAGGGCGGGACTTCAGCGGGTGGCTCGTTCTGCCCAATGAGAGGCTGATCTATGCAGCGAACTTCCGCCCACTCAGACTAAACCTACCCCAACCTGCAGGGGCACTACTTTTTTTTTTTTTTTTTTTTTTTTTTTTACATATCATACAAATCATTGAGGATATGGGAAGTGATGTCAGACACAGTCTTTGAGCACAAAAAAGGAAATTTCCCTCTGCCCCGTTATATTCGGGTAGTGGCAGAAACATTAGCTAGACTCAGTGGAGGATATTTTGATCTGTGCTCATAAAGGTAAATTGTATGCATGTTTTGATACCACTAGAGATATCAGAAAAAAATATGTCTTATACATATACTATATCTATAATCTGATATGACCCTATAGAGAGAAGCTGAAAAAACTTAGTTAACTTTATAAAAATGGGTACACCAAAGATCTCTTGAAGATTTTGTAACAAAAAAAAAATGCCGTGTGCATATAGATCAGTCTGTCATCATAAGGTGGCATTTTAAATAAGGCCAGCCCAGGAACAAGATGACTCAGTGGTGGTATGAGCAGCCCAGCTGTCAACTAAGAAAAGCTTTGCGTGTCTGTGTGGGTACTTCTATCTTAGTGAGGACCAGTTTGAGTTTTAGACATTGAGTTTGATGACATGTTGTCAAGTTATTGAAGGATTCAGACTTGGTTTTACAGTTAAGGCTTAGGTGAGATGTTTAAGTTTGGGTAAGGCATGCAGTTGCGATAGTTAAGGTTGGGAGTGTGGGTGAATGAGTGTGTTATGTCAGTAAAGGCCCTCAGAAGTTTAGAAGCGCCAGCACTTGTGTGTCTTGTGGTTGTGAGTGAGTCAAATAGGAACTGATCTGTTTCAGAAGCATCAGTTAGGCTACTGAAAACAGGAACCAACCAAACTCATCTCACAAGAAAAAAAAAGAAAGACTTCAACCTCTGTTCTGTCTCTGTCTCTCTGTTCTTAATCTGGTTTTCCATCAACTTTTCTGTCCCCATTTGACGCCATCCTACATCATTTGCTTTTAGCTTGCAAACTTCTCAAAGGAGATTAATTTTCACTCTGTCTCTGTCTTTCTATTCTTCACCCTTTTCCCCAGAGAAACAAGATCATTAGATCTTGCTTGTATTTCCTCCTCTGTTTCTTACTCTCTTTTTCTCTTATTTCATGTCCGCCTGCTGGTTAGAATCTCGTAACCATCGCAACAACTGACTTTCTATCATTTCTTCCATCTTAGTTTGTGAAACCCCCGTCTCCCTCTACTTGGTTCAGTCCACAAAGCACAAGCCGCAATAATTAGTCAAATGGCTTCGACTACATCGAAGCAAAAAGCTGTCAAGTAGTTAACCACAAGTCTGTTTCTAAGGCAGAGGGTATGAGAGGAAAGCTTTAATGTCTATACAAGAGGCAGTCAGGCTCAGTTTCTATTAGTTGAGTTTTACATGAGATTTTAAATATTTTTGTTTTTTTTAACTTTCAAACCTATAATTTTATAAAGTAGTTTAAACCTGCTCACTCCAGTTCAAGTGGAACAGCGAAATTCATCCAACAACAAACAGTGCTGGAACCTGGAGACAAAGTTGCAGGGCCACTTGGTGAACTACTATAGCTGGAGAGTAGCTGTAGCTGTTTGTACTGTCATTCACTCCACTCTGGCATTTTGCTCTCAGGATTGTGCACCCAATTTATTAATTAAAGTGTTTAAGAGGGATAAAATTTCTCTGGGCTAGTGGCTGTGAGTTATGCTGCATTAACATGGAATCAGGCAAACGGCAGACGGCAAACCGGATGTCATGTTTGTGGACGAGAGAAGGACGGTAAAACCTGGGCTAGGTCGGCAGAGAATACCGTCCACGGCAACGGTAGACGGCAATGCCGTCCAAAGTTAAAATATTTTAACTTTTACCGTTCAACCGGATGTGACGTAGTTCCAAAACAGAAAAGAAAACATGGCTGAACTCGACAACGAAAAGCTAGTGCTTTTGGTGCAGCAGCACCCAGAATTATATGACCAAACTTTAAAAGCCTACTGTGATGCTTCCAAGAAGGCGTACATATGGGACACGATTAGCGCAGAGCTGAGTGGAATACCAGGTATGTAATATGAAACATAACGTTATGAATTGCTTTATTAGCTTAGCGAGCTATCTGGCCATAACATCGCCAAAGCAACAATCATGTGTCACGAGTCACGTGTGTCTCATTTTGCCGTCGTGCCGTTACGTCGGACCACTTGTTTATTTCTCACGTTCCGTCCAGCAGATGTCTCCTGTCTGCCGCCTGCTGTCTGCCTGATTCCATGTGAATGCGGCATTAGTGTGAGTTAGCTTGACCACTATTACAGCAGACATTTATCTAGGCCCATAATCAACTCTCAAAATTATCTGCAAGACATTCTTCATTTGTGGAGAAGTTTATATTCCAAGACTTTAAAGGTCTAGTGTGTAGGATTTAGTGCCATCTAGTGGTGAGGTTGCAGATTGCAACCAACTGAAACTACTGTGTGCCAAGCATTTAGGAGAACTACAGTGGCGGACGTAAAAACGCAAATGGCCCTTTCTAGAGCTAGTGGTTGTTTTGTCTGTTCTGGGCTACTGTAGAAACAGCATGGCAGAAGAGACCCCACTCCCTGTGAAGATATAAACAACTCATTCTAGGGTAACAAAAAATCAACAATTCTTAGTTTCAGGTGATTATACACTAATGACAACATAGTTTTAAATATTATTTTCCATTTCTGTCAATATATCCCCCTATATCCTACACACTGGACCTTCAAGGCTTCTTCTTAATGTCTTCGTTCTATAACTAGTACTATGAAATAATCAAACCCAAGACTGAACTGACTGATTCTTATTCCTGCTTAATTCCATCACATGAGATTATTACATTCATCTCCTTCGTGTGTTTTTTTTTGACATATTTCATTAAATTCAGCCTGCCATATTTGGTAGTCAAGTTAATTTTATTTATACAACTCAATGTCACAAATCTCAGTCTGCCTCAGGGAGCTTTACACTCTGTACAGCATACACCACCCAGCAGATAAGGAAAAACTCATCTAACAGGGAAAAAATTCAAGAAATTTTGGATCTCCACTAGAATTTGAAATATGGTGAATTTATGAGGGTTTGTAATTTCTCAAAGACCAACAGGCTGCTGCTTGTCATAGGTTCCCTGTGGAGTTTTAGACCTCTGTTAACTGTTTTTTTTTTTTGTCCCCATTTTGTCCCAATGCACATGGGTGACAAAATACACAGCCTAACCAATGGTGTCCCACTATTCCTCTGATCAACAGGTGGCGGCAACATGCCAAGGTGCCAGCAATGTGCCAGCAAAGGCAGGGTAGAGGAATACTGCAAGCTAGTCAACATGATTGTGCACAAATACTATGAGGAAGGAAATGCACTAGGACTGTTTGATAGACCTCAAGAATACACACAGTGTGTTTT
>NC_065510.1:7313376-7328376 GCF_006386435.1 Epinephelus moara | reverse complement strand
CTACTTCATTCAAGTGTCACTGCACTGTGTGCCGTGGTAGTCTGTCTGTCTTGATATCTCAGTTTGACTGCATGTAACTGTTTTGGCATTGCCAATTTTCGTTTTTCTACTTGGATATAAATGACTGATAGCCAAATGGGTAAGACCTGTTTTGCTCTCTTCTCACTTTTATTGCTGGATCTCATATTTCATATTTCATTTCACATATCCACAAAGACTTTAAAACATTTGCTAGTATTCTATTGTTAAATGTGTGGCTAAAAATGTGTTGTATGATATTTCACATTGAGGCATAAGTGATACATTATCAACTGTGTTTTGCTTTTCACATGTATCAGTTGTCTTTTAATTTATTCCTACATATGATGAGATATTGTGCTATCCTGTCGGAGTCGATGCACTCAATATTTGTGATACTAGAGCTGTAATTTGTCAATACACTGGGTTTCATGACACAAAATAGACAAGAAACAATGACATTTAAATAATGTCCCAGCTGTTTAGTGGCAACTTCCATCTCCTCACACCCTTCTATATTGCAATAGAAATACATTACAAAATAATATTCAGTCTCCCTGGAGCGATCGATCTGTGAGACCAGGTTTTGTTGTTTTTTTTTAGATATTTAGGTTATTGGGGAACAGTTGTTGGTATACCGCTGATCGCAACCTCCACCCTGTGGTAAAACGATGCACAGGGCGGACAGTGTTGTCTCAGCTGAAATGGGGAAGAGGCTGTCACACTCAGAACTCACAGGACCACACACCACTGATAATAATATAAAAACAGAAGTTGCTATCTTTAGTTAGACATCTAAACAATCTACCTCTAAAGCCATGGTGTCAAGATATCCACTTTATGTCCACAGTTACTTCTCAGGCCAAAGCCAAAATCTAAATTATGCAAATGAAGAGTTAGATGACTTGTGTCTGTCAGCGTTGTTGCACAAGGTGTGTAAAGGAAGGGTGGGGATGTAGAAGTCCTGTGGTTGAGATCATTAGCTCAAAACAGCTCACATAATATCTACAGGAAGTGTTGGTAGTTAGGGTTTTGTTAACTTTATGTTGTGCAAGGATTGTTTCTCACTGAGGATGCAATCTTTTACTTAGATGTGGAACAAATGCGGAGGCACCACAGAGCTCATGCTCTCATGTCTAGTACCACCGGCAGCATATCGAATACACTCTGCTGTGTTTATCATGAAATCTTCTACGCAGATGGGAAAGACATTTACATTACTTCTGTTTTTATCTCGTGGGAGTCGCCATCTGCACGCTGACTTTTTCTAAAGCTCCCTCACTACATGCAGTATTTGCAGCTGATCATCCTCCCCAAAAAAGTAGCGAGAAAGAAGGTTGTGCGTGTTTACACTGCGAAATAGCTCGCTCTAAGTTCTGTTCACACAGTTAAAAATGAACTAATTCACGTTTGTATTTCAGACTCCGAATTTATAACTAAGCTGGTCCGACAAAAATGGACTAGTTAAGTTTTATGTCTCCCGTCCATTTAAATGAAATAAAATCTTGTGATCATCATTCACTTACAGATATTTCCCAAGGCTGGTCGAATGGTTCAACTAGATGTGTTGCTCCAAATTTGTTGCCGATGACATTTGAACTTGTGATTATTCTTCTGTTGGATTCTGCAACTGACTGACTTGTTCAAAAAAGTCCATAAAATATCCACGTGAACTGGCTTCAGCAGTGCCGGTAGTTGCGCTGTCTGCCAGTGTTGTCCTTAGTGTTGTGTCAGCATGCAGGGTACTGTAAATCCCTGGATGGTGTAAGCCAAGCATCGCTCACTGCCGCAAAAGTGAACAGTGCTTATGTTCAAGTTCTTAAGTTGCAAACAGATGAGTTCAGTTCACCGTTCATCAAAAATATGGGCATGTTCAGTGAACACACCACTTTTTATCCAATTCCTCTGTTCCAATATTAACAATGCAACAACCAAATACACCAGACACAAGGTTATAAGATTCTTATGTCTGGTGGTTTTTAAGAAAAATCAAGAGAGTCATTAGTGTTTATGTGTATAAGATATTAAATGTTTTTAAATCAGCCTGTGCATCAGAAGACACATTTTCAGAAATACAAACGAGCTTTGCAGGTGCCAGAGAAAGGTATCTTGAACTTACAAGTCATGTGGTTATACTTTTTAATGCCAGGTGTATCAGTGTCTTTTACCACTTCCGTACAAACAAACAAAAAAAGAAGAAGTACTGATGTTGATTTTAATATTCTGAAGAGAAAGTTAGAATTCTATGAGACAAATAGTAATTTTGAAGGGGAAAAGCATCCAAATTCAGGCAACAAAGTAAGAAAAACCTAATGCAAAAGAGGATTATCTGAACAAGTGATGACTGGATGGATTGCTATGAATGCTTTTCAAAGAGACAGTCATGGTGCCCAGAGGATGAATCCTAGTGTTGTTTGTGACCCATTGACTTTTCCTCTTATGCCACCAGAGGGTCAAAATTGTCAGTAATCATTTGAAATATCTCAAGATCTTTGTAACAGATTGGCACAGAATTTGGTACAGATACCTATCGTGACCTGAGGATGTATCCTTATGACTTTGGTTATCCTCCGACTTTTTCTTCTTGACGAAATACCTGCAAAACTGATCACATCCCTTTGACCTCAGCTGTACTTTGCGCTTAGTGCTAATTAGCTAATGTTAGCATGCTGAAACACTAAACAAAGATGGTATACATGGCAAACATTATGCCTGCATAGCATCAGCATGTCATTACCATTGTGAACATGTTGGAATACGGATATTAGCATTTGGCTCGCTACATTTATCTAAACTCAAAGCTGCTTGTTTGGCTGTAGACTCTTATGTTTCCTGATATTCTTACTTTAGTCATAGGTAACCTCATAATTGAATCCAGCAATGTAGTGGGCTAAACTACAATAGTTAGACTGTTCATCAAGACAATAACTCCTGTGGATTAATGATATAAACCTAAAACTATAATTTATCACTAAAGATCAGGGACACATTGCTATTAATAGAGTCATTATATGTTCTCTAGCAACCCTCAAGTATAGATTCCTAACCAACCACAACGCCGCGATGAAACTTTTTCTTGTAATGACTGTAAGGTTTCATGATTCATACCACATCACTTCTGTATGTCATTGTGCAATTCTAATGTGGGAGTGGGCAGGAATAGTGGTTGGCAAAGAGGAAATGGACTTCATCCACAGAGCTTGTTAGCTGTATTTGAATATGTATCCATGTGTTTCTATGCTCATGCCTTGTTTTTCAAGAAATGTATTTATGTTTATATTTATCGGTGACTGATATCTTTCATGAGAAAACCACACCAGCTGTCTCACATATTGTATCTTCCATAGAAATCTCTCTTCCTCATGCTGTGGCTATCTTTGAATATACAATACAGTGATACTTTGTGTGGATTCAAATCAAACATAACAGAGTAAAAGTAATTTTTCAAACTAAAGAAACAAGATCATTAAAATGTCATCGTTTCCTTATCCAAATGACAGTTTGCGTGTCTTTCCACAAATCTGCTGATACTCTCTCAAAAGAAGCCAGTAAAGGATGATTAAACTAGATATGTCATCATTTTAACTGAGTATCCTGATGTAATATAAGTTTAGTGGGCGGATTAGATATGAAGTACATAATTAAAATTCCTGAGAATCCATTTAACGTTTTTGTTCCTCTTTTGTAAAGTTTCCTCAGATTTTACAGCAGATGAGAAGATGGAGATTGAGAGCATTAAGACGTATAAGAAGGACCTTCTGGATGATATCCAGGTACATATGCACTCACTTTGTCATCCTAAAACACATGTGATAGCCAAAAAAAAAATAATGCAATTTTAGTTTAAAAATCACTGTGGAAAGTGACTTGTCATGCTTTTGAAAATAAGGGAAAACATACTAAAGACTTTTCTTTCATCCTGATCTATCTAGAAGTTGAAGATGCAGATAGACAACGTCATGGCGGATATACTCAGCTTTGAGTCAGCAGAGGAAAAGTGAGTTTTGCGCTGGGAAAATCCCCCACCCCTACCTTACAAACTAAGGGTTCTTTTTATAGAACTCCTCTTTTACCGACTCCCACTTAATACTCCTAATTGTTTTTTCGTTGTCACATGTTTTAGTTTCAGTTTCTTTTCAACAACTTTCACCCACCTCTGCGTCATCTACTGTCCCAAAAAATGTTAGCTCTCAATGTATAACAATCGAGTTGCTCAAGACATTGTTAAAGAAAATACAGTTTACACAAAGTATTTGTTGTATTGGTCCCATTAAAAGTTGAGCTTTAAGGATGCTGCATTGTGGATGTAACTGAAAAATTCATACAATAAAATAGATCTCAAATTTGTCAACAATCCCACCTTCCTACCTGTTCTGTTGAATCAGACTGCCTCCCTCCTGATCCCTAATAGTCAATTAGATTACAATACATTTAAGAGAAGTGCCTCATTATCAACATCCTGTTTTAAAAGGAAATACAGTCCCACACAAATCCCACCTACACTTTTTGTGTGGATTAAACAAACAAGATATAGCATGCTAACAGTTCAGTGTGTTAAATTTAGGGGGGTTTAGTGGCATCTAGTGGTGAGGATTGGAAATTGCAACCAGCTGAAACCAATGCCTTGTTAGAACTGCTTCAGTGTTTATAATTCAGGAGGTTATAACCAGGACCAAATTATATGCAGAGGTCTCTTGCTCTCCAAAATAAACAGACCAGGTGATTTAAACCAGTAAAAACACAGAATAAAGCAGTTTCTGATACATATCAGTGTTTCTCCAACGCCGTTCGGCACAACGGAGACAGGCCGATTGCCTGGGACTAATGTGTACTTACCTTTTTTTCTCTGATAACTTTTTTTTCTCTGATTTTGACATTCAGGAGTTTTTTACCAGTGCTGAATAATCAGCAGAGGTCACTTCCTCTCCAAAACAAATGTACAAGGGGATTTAAACTGGTAAAAACACTGAATAAAGCAGTTATACATAAAGAAAAAGACTTGATGCTCTCGTCGTGGAGGGGCTTCTAACTACAGTGGCCAGCGTGGTCCCATCTAGAGCCAGTGTTTGGTTTGTCCATTCTGTGCTACTGGAGGCAGTGTAGACTAACTCTACACAATCTCCGTAGATGAGGACCTGCGTCCTACATAGATATAATTGGCTCATTCTAAGGTATCCATCCATCCATCCATCCATCCATCCATCCATTTTCATCCGCTTATCCGGGGCTGGGTTGCGGGGGCAACAGGCCGAGCAAAGCACCCCAGACATCCCTCTCCTCGGCAACGCTTTCCAGCTCCTCCTGGGGGACCCCAAGGCGTTCCCAGGCCAGACAAGATATGTAATCCCTCCAGCGTGTTCTGGGTCTGCCCCGGGGCCTCCTACCAGTGGGACGTGCCTGGGACACCTCCACCGGGAGGCGGCCAGGAGGGATCCTAGTCAGATGCCCGAACCACCTCAACTGACCCCTTTCGACGCGAAGGAGCAGCAGCTCTACTCCGAGCTCCCTCCGGATGTCTGAGCTCCTTACACTATCTCTAAGGCTGAGCCCAGCCACCCCACGGAGGAAACTCATTTCCACCGCTTGTATCCGCGATCTCATTCTTTATTCTTTCGGTCACTACCCAGAGCTCATGACCATAGGTGAGGGTTGGGACGTAGATGGACCAGAAAATCGAAAGTTTTGCTTTCCGGCTCAGCTCCCTCTTTACCACGATGCAGCGCCCGCATCACTGCAGAAGCTGCACCGACCTGCCGATCCATCTCACGCTCCATTCTACCCTCACTCGTGAACAAGACCCCGAGATATTTGAACTTCCTCGCTTGAGAAACATAAAAAATCTTATTTTTAGGTGAATATAAACCAAAGAAAACATACTTGTGATATCACTGCCAATATATCCCTCAAAATCCTACCCACTGAACCTTTAATTCGTGAGCTCAAGGGGTGCTTGTAGATTTTGTTACATGTGTACAAAGCCAGGCTAGCTGTTTCCCCGACCACAGTCTGTACGCTATGCTAAACTAAGCTAAATGGCTGCTAGTTGTATCTTGATTGGTGCTGATATTCTCATCTAACCCTTACAAAGAAAGCATATAAGCATGTTTCTCAAAACGTGGAACTAATTCTTTAAGCCAAAACTGTGACTGGACTGGATAGTTACATTTGAGCTCCTCAATGTTTCAGCAAAGATAGAGCAACTATTATTTTGTTGGGATCCAGTACCTGCAGCTCCCATGAGTATATGGGCTTCTATGAAAAATTCGTGGGAGGAAAAGTTTTTGCACCCTTGTACATTTTTTTGTTGGTTTTATTTACGTTTAACAGGTCCTATGTTACTTGAGCACAGTATATAACAGTATGGGCTACTAAGAATACAGACTGAAAACCATAGTATAATGTTGCAGCTTTTCATTAAGACATAAATTAGAGATAAAAGAACCCCTCAATGACAAAGTATGTTGGGTCGAGGCTAGTCCACAATACAGTATAACTTAAATAATGAAGAGTGAACTTAAGACTTTTCCATACAAACCATTTGGTTTTGTGAGACTGCTTTTGAACATAATTGATTTTTTTTCTTAAATGTTGCTTTCCCTGCAGCAAAACCATAGAAAAGAGTAAACAGTTCTCAAATGGGAAGAAGAAATTCAACATGGACCCCAAAAAGGTGACCTCAGGAGTGTGTGTGTGTGTCTGTTGATGTTCTCATGAAGTGAACATGTTTAAGCATGATTAGCATAATGTTTGGTCAGAAATGACTCCTTGCTATTCTTGAATGGTTTATAAAAAAAAAACGTATACATGTCTCTTTGTGTGTGTGAGCTTTAACACCTCCAGCGAGCAGCTCTTGCTTGTCACTGCGTGGACTTCCTCTATTTTAACCACAGTGGAGCTGCTTTGAGTCTGTGAACTGACACTGATGCAGGTCCACAGCACAGTTTCTGTGGTTTCAATAGCACGTCATGCTTCTCACTGCTGTGAACTCAAATGTTTGCAACAGTAAATACAAATAAAAGTTATACCTTTTCTGCTTACTGGAATAAGTCAGCTCTGAACTGTAGTTAGTGAAGTTAGCTGAACTGCAAATGGACTTTAGAGATTAACTTTTTATGTTTAATGTATACATTAGATTAGATTCCTAGACCAAGATTACAGGGAAATAACAAGTTTTAGAACCAACATTAAAGTGTGATATTGAAAATAGATGTCGTGAGAAATTTAGTCAGGAGTTTTTCAGCAATTTGCTTTCACCATACAGTAATTTCAGTATTTCGAAAACTGACTCGCATGCCTTATTTGCCACAGAAGTGTCTTTTTAACCTAGGTTGGCACAAGCAAATATGCTGCGTTAGACATTTCTACTTTTGGAGATGGTTTGTGTTTAGTTTACTTCCATTGCAAATGTATTTCTAACCACCCCTTTCCTCTCTAACCCCTCTGATGGAGGAGAAAGGGGAAGAGAAATTAGTTTTAAGGAATCGGAATTACAGAAACTGCGAACTTGCTCGGCCTTACCAACCGGAGATGAGATCATTATGAAACTAAACACATTTAACCACCAGTTCAGTGGGCATTTGTGTGTGTGTGTGTGTGTGTGTGTGTTTAGTGCATATGTTTAAAGCACTATGTCATAAACTAAAAGTGCTTCTTACAAATGCAGGTTTAGCCATTGGTGCAATTTAACAAGTCATAAACAGAAAATAATGCGGAAGTACAAATGTGTACGTCCTGTAAACTATCTTCTTTGTGTGTGTGTGTGTGTGTGCAGGGTATCAATTACCTGGTGGAGAATAAACTGCTAAATGGATGTGCACAGTCCATCGCTGAGTTCCTGTACAAGGAGGAGGGACTCAACAAGACAGCCATTGGAGAATTTCTTGGAGAGAGGTGAGGAGGAGTGGACGGACAGTAGGAAAACAGAATGAGGATGGAAGACAAGGGGGTCAAGAGCAATAGAGAAGGAAAAAGGGAAGGTAAGGTAAAAGGGATGAGGAGGGAACTAAGACAAAAGGGTAAAAGGAAGAGAGAAAGACGGTATTAGGTAGAGAAGGGAGAAGGAGGAAGACATTAATGATGGGACAAAGGAAAAACAAAGGTAAAACTCATGACAGAGATATGGAAAGGAAGGAAGGAGAAAGGAAAAACAGCCATGACAGATGGAACATGTGGTAAAAGGGGGCATCTTGTACAGAAAAACGAGGGGAAGAAGAAAGAGGAGCCAAAAAGGATACATTTAATAGCAGAAGGAGAGAGAGATTTGAGGGCAGGTTCCAACAGAGAAAGTTAATACCTTCCTCTGGTTTTAAGTGCCTCCCTCCCCCCTTTCGTCCCACAGGGAGGAGCTTCACCTCCAGACCCTGAAGGCCTTCGTGGAGCTGCACGAATTCTCCGACCTCAACCTGGTCCAGGCCCTCAGGTCAGTTCCCTTTGTCCTCATTCCTGCCTCATCTATACTGCTCTCACACATCAACACATGCACGTGTAGCTCTTTCTATAAGAGCATCAACAGTATATTTTCACTAATTTAAAAGGTTAGGTTGCCATGTTTATATCTGTGCAAACCCGGACAATAATTGAAAAAGACTGCTAAGAAGACAAAGCGCAAAGGAGAAAGTGATAATAGCTTTTATCTGGATAAAGATGGCAATATGCAGTTACTGTACTTACTGTCAATTAAATTAGTAATGACTTAGATTAACGTTGGACAGGAAATTGTCTCACTTGTTTATGAATACATTTAGAATTGCAGCACTTTTAAATTTCACCAGTTTTACAAAACGTTTCGTTCTGTTCGTTTCGTTCTGTTCTTGTTAACATGATATCTCAAGAATGCCTTTTGGAAATTTCTTCAAATTTGGCACAAACACCCACTTGGACTCGAGGATGAACTGATTAGATTTTGGTGGTCAAAGGTCAAGGTCACTGTGTCCTTTCGTCTGTCTCCTTCTTGTGAACGCAATATTTCAAGAACCTCCTGGGGGAATTTCTTTAAATTTGGCACAAACGTCCGCTTGACCTCAACAAACAGTGATTAGATTTTGGGCATCAAAAGTCAAAGGTCACTGTGACCTCACAAAACATGTTTTTGGCCATAACTCAAGTATTCATACATTAGTTATGATGGTTAAATATCAGTGTGACATCATAATAATTAAACCCACTAACTCAGGAACAGGAGGGGAGACATTTGGTCAGTGCTGTATTGGTGACACTAATCCTTTCACCTTGAAACTGTGGTGATTGTACAGATATTCTGTGCTGCTGGGTTGAAGATGTGTGTCTGAACATACATGGATGTAAACAGTAACTGCAGCTTGACTAACTTGCAGAGGCATACAACTGCGATGCGGTAACTCTAGTTATTGTACAGCTTTTTGGATGCACAGTTTAGAGACACAATTTGACACCATTGACTTGCCTTTTTGTGGCAAAAAAGGAAAACATTTATGGTTAACTTAAAAGTCTTCACATAATCACCAAAATGTAACTACTATCAAACTAACCATTCTACCACTGTTGTATAAAGGTGGTATAACATAATCCATATTACGCTGACGTTACTAACCAACACTGAACAGACTAACCAGCAGCCACAACACTTGTGACAATGAGTTTCCCGACAGAGTATGAGAGGGGCTGCTGTTTGTACTGTAATATCAGCAGCCACATCCGTGGAAAGTGACACTGCTGCCTGCGTCAGTGACTGGCAGAGGCATGTTTGAGTGTGGCACTATCTGACAGAAAGGTGCAGAGAAGGAAGAAGTCAGAAGTCAGTCTCACCTATTTTAAACAAAAAAAAAAAATCTGTTAACTTGTCATGGAGGGTCCCACTCAGCCTGTGAAAACAGTTGTTTGATGTTGTTTGTGGCTCTGGGGGCTGGGGGGGCTTCACCGCCTCTGAATCAAACACATTTTTTTCCCTATGCCCCCACACACTCCCTGCTCCCAGCTCCCAGCTCCCGTAGCAGCTCTTCTCTGCTACCATGGCAGCTCAACTCCTCTCCTCACTTGTTGCTGTTGTCTTAAAAGTGAGACTACTTGTTGCAGTTGAGAAATATCATGAGCTACAAGAGCCACAATCCTGTCATTATAGAAACAGTGGCAGAGAAGATCATTAAAAGATCATTAATGGGTGTCCACACATCAGAGGTGGGAGAAGTAGGCCCACAGCTCCTTTAGTAAAGGTAGTAATGACTGTGTGTGGTCTTCTGTTGACATGCTGCAGTATGACACTTGCCGGGGGCAAAACCTGACTCACATCATGAGGCATCACAGTGACACCAGTGTGTTTTGAGCTTTAGTCTCTTGTAAGTCCTCCAATTTTATGGCAGTGCAATTCTGAATTGCTGAGTCAAGGAAAAAGTACAGAAGTATTTTCTGAAAAGAGTCATTTTATAAGCTGATCATATGCTTTGCATGTAAATTATTAATTTGCAGAGTAACTAGTAACTATAGCCGACTTAATCAACACAGCCGAATACAGAGGACAGTGGAACAATAGTGAAGTAGAAGCAGGTAGCACTAAATCCGTGTTTAAGTGCACGTAAGTCAAAACTGTAAGTAGTACGGATAATGTTAGCATTGTCACATAAAGTCACACTAATGACTAACAGTCTGTGTCTTGATTGTCACTTTGGAAACTGTGCACCTGCCGCCAACACACACTCGCCCTCCAGATGTGAGGTGCATCTGCCGTTCACATGCAGGTCACAAACCTAAACAAACATGCATACCTTACAGACAGAGGTTAACGTGAGCGTGGTCTTTATGTGACAGACAGTTCCTGTGGAGTTTCCGTCTGCCTGGTGAAGCCCAGAAGATCGACCGCATGATGGAGGCCTTCGCCACGCGCTATTGTGACTGCAACACTCATGTCTTCCAGTCCACCGGTGAGCTTCACTAAATATACATCTGTCCACTTCCTGTCTGGGCCCTGTGTATGTGTGTGAATATGTGTGTATGGGGATGTGTTAAAATGACCACATCACCTCTCTCTGTTTTCTCTCCAGACCTTTCTCTTCTTCACAGAGCATTACTAAGTGCTATATCATAGGCAACTGGACTTGCTTCAGTTTCTTGAAGATGTTTCATCTCATCCAAGAGGCTTCTTCAGTTCCAATGTCTTCAAGAAACTCAAGCAAGTCCAGTTACCTACGACATAGTACTTAGGATTACCATGACCTGGATGACATTATGTTGCTGTCTCTTATTCTTTGTGTGTGCGTCTCCCTCTGTAACACCAGACACATGCTACATCCTGTCATTTGCCATCATCATGCTCAACACCAGCCTCCACAACCCCAATGTGAAAGACAAGACCACTCTGGAGCGTTTCATCTCCATGAACAGAGGCATCAACAACGGAGAGGATCTACCCAATGACCTGCTCTCGGTGAGAACAACTGGCCAGTCACATTGTTCAAACGAGACACCAGGAAGTAATATCCCAAATGCCAATACAGCTGAACTTCTTATCTGGTTGAAATTGGCTCTCTCTTTGACTTTGATTACTGCAGCCAGCCCTTAAATCAGTACGATACCGCTCCTCAGTGAATGAGCTCCAATGTTTATTAATTGGTTAAGACGGAGTCGAGCTGTTTCGGTGTTGGTGTGAGGTTGTTGGGGCCGTTAGAAGTCAGCTCTGTGTTGGATGTTAGTCGCTGCTGCTGTGTTAGCTTGTGCTAACCGAGGAAGGATGACAGGACGAGAACAGCTGATGGAGAAGGATCTTCAGCCCTGCTTCAAATAGCAGCATCGGTGTTGAGCTGTTCCTGCCCCCAACTATCTCAACTAGACTTTAATTCTGTGCGACACACTGAATGTTCATAATATTAGGCTCCAAATCCGAGATGATTTTTTTTGCGATATTTATGTACCTCCACAGCTTCATTGCAAAAAAAGTCTAAAAACATTGCAACATACAGTGGATTTTTTTTTTTTTTTAGAAATATAATACACGGTATAAGGACAACTGTATTTTAAAGGATATGTTTAGAGTTTTTCAAGTCCATCTTAAACAATACTCCAGTGCCCACATGTACATTGTAACAGATTTCTCCTTTTCAAACTGGTCTTTACGGTATTTCTTCCTACCGTACAATACAGGACCACAAGAAGAGCTTATACATGCCATACACATCACTCTTTGTGGGATGTTAGATGCCAATATGAAAATGAAAATTAAGTTAAAAATAAGAACACGGAATGTTGCTGCACTTTGTAAACCAATGCAGTGCTTTCGCTGCTTGTAAAATAACCCCCACTGCCTGACAATCACCACCTTCTGTGGAACAGAAACTCGCCTAGGTAACCACCCTCAGGTTGTTCTCAGGCCCTCCTGCAGGTCAGTCATAACCAACAGTAGTCTGCAGGAGGCGGTGGCATTTTACAGTGCTACAGACTGTGGGCTGGTGTTAGATAAAAGATGTGTGAACATAACAACGTCCCAGTCTCACCAAAAACCACCGATTCAGTGTCACTCATAACTGCAGACACATAGAGATATGTTTGTTCTTTGGTGCCTCAGTTTGAGTGTATGGAATAATATGTGTTTTAGCTGGTGATTTGTGAGGTTGATATGTCAATAGAAGACCACACATTTGGACCATATTGTGTCATATTTTTAATGTGATTTCTCTGGTTGGAGGCTTTAGCTCAAATGTATGTTCAGGGGATGGTTCAAGAGTTAAATGCTAGCCCTCTTCTTTGTCTTTACCCGTTCAACTCCTCTCTACTCAGAAACTGTACGAGAGCATTCGCAACGAGCCTTTCAAAATCCCAGAGGATGATGGGAATGATCTGACTCACACCTTCTTCAACCCTGACAGAGAAGGCTGGCTCCTCAAACTTGGTAAAACACCTCTCCACAATATGTAGTTTTTATGATTAATTTTTGGATGTTAAACAGATTTAAACACCAAAATTTCTAAAGCAAAAAAAAGGGAGGTTTAAGTGAGCTTGATGCTGTCGTGCGACATTACATATGAGCTGCTACTTAATGCTAAAAACAGGAAAGTACAGAGGAAGCAGTCAGAAAATGACCCAATGATGGAGTATACCCGTGCGTGTTTGCATGCAAACCTCATAACCTCAATGGTAGGTTATGCAGAAGTTTAACTTCAAATGACCTAAAAAAAATTACCTTGGTCAGCATGTTGTAACGTTGTAAGACTTTTTAATGCCTGTTAGTTTTCAGCACAGCAAATACCTGAGCATATAAAGATCTCCATTTTTTTGCTTTCTGTGTATTTCAGGAGGGCGGGTTAAGACATGGAAGAGGCGATGGTTCATCCTGACTGACAACTGTCTCTACTACTTTGAGTTCACCACTGTAAGGCTCCCGCACTGCTTCTTTTACCTTGACACAGTATATCTGAAAGTCTTTCCAGCCTCAGCATTCCTCTGCTCACTTTTTATTTACAATATCGGATTCTCTATCTCTTCCGCTTTCCGTCTTTTTGTGACGCCAGTGACATTTTTATTCTGAGCTCTTCCTTCTTGCCCTCCTGATACATCACCTGACTCAGTCCCTGTCTTTTAAATCTGTCTGCAGGACAAAGAGCCCAGAGGCATCATCCCTCTAGAGAACCTCTGTGTGAGAGAAGTGCCATATCCCCGCAAACCGGTAAGATATTGTCAGCAGTGATTTGTGTCAGCACTGACATGTTTAAAGGTATAGTGTATTGTATTGAATAAGGGGCGTCCTGCGGAGGCTGGAGATGTACTTGTTTTTTTTTAACCATGTGTTTGTGCAGACATCCAGCTGCGTTGTGAATGGAATTTTTTACATACTTGCTTATGTATTACACGCGTTACTTGAGGATTCCACTAGAGGGCACACTAGAGAACTCAGATCGTATAGAACTTCTGGATTTGTGCGAATATGGCGACACTCTGTTTGTACCTTTTATGTGTTTGAGAGAAGCCAAAGACAAATTTCCATCTATCTATGATTCTCTTGCCAACACCATCCCTATCGGTCGGACAATCAGTGTAGCAATTTCAGGTGATGCGTGACCAACACACCAAATGGAAGCAGGATATGCGAGGCAACAATCATGCACATCCAAATGCGCAGTTAAAAGTATATCTCCAGCTTAATTCTTACATTTGGTTAGTAGATTTTAGATTTATAGATTGATTGTTGCACGGTTCTGGTGTCATCTAGTACTGTCTGGAGCTGTACAACCCCAACAGTCGAGGACAGAAGATCAAAGCATGTAAAACAGAGACGGACGGCAGAGTGGTGGAGGGGAAGCACCAGTCCTACACCATCTGTGCTGCCAGCGCAGAGGAGAGAGACTCCTGGATCGAGGCCATCAGGTCAGACCACACACGCACATGTACACCAATATGTGGATGGTTTTGCAAACGTCCACACATTCAGCATCACGTACATAACCAGACTCAGTAGAATACACTGTGTAACAATGCACGCACAGATCCACAGATAGCAGTGAAAGTCCCCAGGACAGAAAAAACTTACTGGCCCGTAAAGTATACCCCCATTGTGAGTTTAAAATAAGTATCCTCACTATAAAAAGATGTTAAAATTTGCCTGCGGCCCACTGGGGGTTAGCTATGGGCATGGCTGCAGGGGGACCGTGTAAGCTGAAACCATTTCCCTCAGTGGAAACAAAGCTTTTATCTTACTATATAATGACGAAAACTCTGTCTGTGTGTCTGTTCCACGTTTTTCTCCTCACTGACTTGGTCAATGTCAATGTGAAATTTGGCACAGTGGTAGAGGGTCATGGGAGGATGCGAATGGAGCAATATTACATCAATTGACCAAAGGGGGGCGCTATAGCAACCGATTGAAATTGCAATCTTTGAATGGGCATATCTCATGCCCCGTATGTCGTAGAGACATGAAACTTTGCACAGAGATGCCTCTCCTCATGAGGAACAAATTTGCCTCAAGAACCCATAACTTCCGGTTATATAGATTTTCAGCCATTTTGAATTTTTTGAAAAACA
>NC_065510.1:7300706-7313301 GCF_006386435.1 Epinephelus moara | reverse complement strand
GACTGGAGAAATTTAACTCTAATTGGCAACTGGGTGGCGCTATAACAACAGAAAAATGCTTAAAAATGGCTAAAATGTGACCGATCGCTGTGGCTCCCCCTGTGGACCAATGTTGTTGGGGTTTTTTCTAATTTTTGGTATGACTAAGTCATGGTATGGTATGCTGTACATAATCACGGAAACTGTCAGTCAGTTATTCTGTCTGTCCCACGTTTTTCTACTCACTGACGTGGTCAATCTATGTGAAACTGCACATAGGCATTGAGGACTGGCATAGTTAGAAGGTGACAAAGCTACCAGTGGGTATGGACTAGTTTACTTTAATTTCATAGATAAGAAACACTAAATTGTAAAGACAATAAAGATTTATACTTCAGGATTTATCCTGGCTTCATATGAGCAGAGGAAATCTCCGCTCATTGCTAGGCTACTTTATACAATGTAAAATGCCATAGGCTTGTGCTAATCACGTTAGCGTGTTATATTTGTTGGGAAAATGTGTCCAGCATAAGACAAGTGTTTTGTCTGTGAATGCTGCGAGTTACAGTGGAGCCGATTTGTGTACTTGAGATCCCTGTGTGTTTGAAATTGTCTCTATTAAGCCATGTTTAATGTGTGTTTTGGGTGTGTTTTGAATCAACAAAACTTTACAGCACTTCACAGAAACCTCCGCTGCCGACTAGTGTTGTGGAGGTGTAACTGCAGAGCGACACAGACACAACACCGCTAATGTATAAATGCTCAAAACAACGTAGGCTACGGTGTAGGGTCTGCCACACAAGTATAAATCCCCCTTAACCCTTACCTTAACCTAAACCTAACCTAGCCCTCTTCGATATCAAAACCAAGTCTCAGCCTTCAAACAGTCCTTTAATGTAGTGCGACCAACTAAAATGTCCTCACAATGCAGACATGACCTCACTTTGATGGTTTAAAGCTAAGAAATGGTCCTCTCTATAATGATGCTCTTCTTTACTTTAAACAGAGCAAGTATCACCAAGGATCCATTCTACGACTTGGTTTCAGTCCGTAAGAAGAAGGTGATAAACCAAGCTCCTCAAGACTGAACTGTCCAGCGCCCCCTATGGACGTTTACAGTACTGCACCACAGTGGGATTCAGCCCCACTTTAAGTTGTATTTAACACCCCGCAACACAACTGAGCAGGGACACTGGAGACTAGACACTGATTCTGGTCTGTGATCTTTGACTAAAAGATGGACTTCTCTTTCCACTTCTCTTTTTTACAGACTGAACAAAACAGTGTCAAAGGTGAACATGTTGACTCATATTTGTTGCTCTCACTGTCAGCACAACAAGCTACGTAGAACTTGTCAATGTGTCTGTCCAAGAAGTTGATTTTTTAGTTGATATCTGTGCTCCACAAGATTATGTTTCTAGGATCAAGAGGACAAATTAAGCATGTGATGTCAGATCAACTGTATGCATGATCAGTAGATCACCAAAGCTCTAGATCATACGCTACTGTTCTGGTTAGGTGTCATTTAAGGACGGTTGCTTATGCTTCATTTTGTAAATACAGATATATTTTCAAACATTTAAGGAAATTCTTTTTTTTTTTTTAATAATGACAATTTCTAGTACTTTATAGATTGGGATGGTATTTGCCTTAAAATGCAGAGAACTTGTTCCAATCAGTCCAACCCTGCATTTTCTTCTATTTTACGTACTGTACCTTCTTAGCATAGTGCAATAAGTGCAGCCTGCATTCTGTCTTTATTTGATTTAATTGCAATGTGTACACTGTAATATGTGAAAGAAATCTGTTAGCTGTACCTAATATTTTGCATCATTGTAATTATTGCATGTTATGTTCTCGTGAATTATTTAATAAAAAGTATTCCATTGCCTGTTGACATGTAAGACTGGATCCTGTTTTTGGTTTAAGGAGCAAATTGACAGCTGTGTTTTCGGGTGAACGCACTCTGAAACCATGAGACCACACCTCAGTTTCTCATGTTTACGTCTGTGTGTGTGTGTGTGTGTGTGTGTGTGTGTTGACATGCTCAGTTTGTATCCTTCCATGTGCTTCTTGAAGAGTGAAGCACTTAAACCACATTTGTGGTTTTATGCAATATCACACATACAGGTTTAGAAAACATCAAATTTGATTAATTTTGTCGCACTGACACATGCTCTGTGCAGCCTCCTCTGGCCTTCTTCATTTGAGAAATTCTCACATACAGTTAAAATATAGCAACTTATTCTTGATGTATTAAAACATACTTAAAATCTGGCTATTTATTGAGTTATTTAGACATCTAGTTAACATGACGCTATTGTGTTGGGGGCAATGCACTGAAAAAAAATCGACTTAATACTGTTAGAACTACAAAACTATATTTATCCCACAGCCACTGTTCAGTTAAAAATCTATTGTGTTTATTGTCTAGGCTCAAAACTTATTTCTGTATAAAACATTTCCATTCAACCTGCATTGTCTAAAGATCCCATCCACACCTTTTAATACATGTCAAAATACATTACACTGCACCTCACCTTCCCCTTAATGTAGAGGGATATAATTGGAGATATGATTAAATTAAATTGTCTGTTGTGGGGTGTTTGCACTGCAGTGTGTCTACACCAGATATGGGGTGTTCTCGGGTGGTGGGCATGTGTACAGTAACATATATTGGGTATGCACAGCACATGATCCACCCTGCAGCTGATTGGATTCAGTGCAGCTGGAGCCTTGTTAAAAACACCTGTGCATTGGAACAAACTCGATGAAGCCGTGGGTGAAACGTGTCGTTTGTAACAGTTCAAATGAAGACTACATTAAAAGAAGAAGCAATTCAGCCCTCTTGTGTGCAGTGTGTGTGCTTATTTACTATCATGCTGTAATGTCTATCTGTTTAAATCAAACTTATGTCTACTAGGTGAGGAATTTAAAGATATTTCGGCTATTTGGAATACATGTCATCTTGAAAATAAAAAGACTTCTGACTGACCTCTATTTCATTCTGCAGTATTTTAAGATAAACATTAAGATGCAAACAGGAAATAATATATTTTCGTGCCTGCTGTGTCAGTAAAACTAGTCTATAAAATTAGTGAACGCCTCTTCCTTCTGCAGCTTTGACTTCCTGTTTCAGTGTTGCACAACATCCAACTTGCAACCTCCCTCCTTTGACAACCCCCCCTCCACCCTCAACTCAGCACGAGTTACCATCAGGCCTGCGCTTCCTCTCTGTGGTCTGAAAAAGAGAAGCAGAGGGAGGACAAGGGAGGCAGCTGGCGGTAGGTTTGTGTAGTGCAATCATCAGCTGTCCAGCTTAAATGTTGGTGTAGTGCTGTGCCTCATCACTGGGTGGAGCTATCATCAAAGTGATGCCTCATGTTTAAATCAACATGAGTCCTGAAAGCCAAAAGAAAATGTAATACAAAATTTGAAAAACAGCTTTCACACAAGAAATTCTGAGGAATTTTAACACAACACGGCACATTTAAACTGTTCGTTGTCGGAAACAATTTATTGAACACACTTACGAAGATATGTCACAACTTTAAAAACTGGCAAAGGACAACTGCAACAAAGTAAGAAGGTAGTACAGTACTGTATACATAGAAAGGCCTACAATACCTCACCACCAAGGGTGAAACAGGGAGATAATCGTAAAACTTTCTTTTGGTTCAGTTTTATTTGATGGGAGAGTCAAACAGAGAGATCAGACAAGGCCTTACAAGGTTGTGCTTTAGTTTTGTCAGTGGGCGTCTTCCCTACTTCGATCACTACCCTGCAGGTCTGAACTCTTGTTTTGAAAGGGCAGCTGAGGTTCACCATTTGGATGTCTGCAGGGGTGTATAAATGTGTAACTTCAGAAAAATGCTTCCTTTAAATTCTCTTGTACCTGAGCACTGTATTCGTGTGCAAAATTAAGTCGACTTATTACATGTTTAGTGTACTAAAAGTGCATTTCACCAACTTTACATTCAGTGTCCTCCAGACAAGCACTTAGCCGTGTATCCACATAGCCAAAAAACGTCCAGAAGAAATCAAGTTGCAATGATCACCGGCGAATATCTCATTAAACCTTTCTGCACCCGACAAGAGCAACAGCTATCACCTAGCATGTTGATTACTGACCCAGCATTTTAAATTTGGCACCAAACCTTGAAAAGCTGAAAGTATCAGTGCCTCAAGAGCTGCATGTTCATTTGGTCCTTTTTGAAGGCACTGGATAAAATATTTACAATAATGTACAACTAAAAGTAACATTAGTGTCGAGGGAGTCAATTTGGAATCCATTTTCCGAATGTAATCTATTCTGTGGTCAGAGACTGACTGGATCATCTCAGGACACTTTACATGCCTGTTTCCCTTGACGTCGACCCGTAACACCTGTAAGAAAAGAAGAGATTAATGAGGCCAAAGAGATTATTATGTAGAGTCTATCCATAGAGGATAACATCTGTAAACATGTTACCACTTTATTTTACAGCATATATATGACTAAGACTCCAAAAACTGAGATTTTTCTAGATCAGTGGTTCCCAACTGGTCCAGCCACAGGGTCCAGATTTCTCCTTAGTCATTAGTTCAAGGTCCACACAGTTTGATACCCTGGAAATCCAGAGTTCTCACGAGAGCACAATTTGAATTTGCTCAGCGAGTCCCTCTGGCAATCAGTAATGATGCTCATTACCCATGCCGATGGAGCCGAGCTGCACCAATCACATCGGTGTATCTGATATAGGCAGGTCAGGTCAGAGGCGAGCTAAACAGATGACGACAGCGCTGCGACAGCCAAGTCCTGAATCAGTCAGTAAACATTGCAAGATGGCTACGGATGAACACCAGTTGTTTGAAACGGCTTTGGCCGCTACAATGAACGAGTTAGACTTGGCTTTTTCTCTAAAAGAGAAACAGAAGACGGCGCTCAAATCTTTCCTTTGCAAGAAGGACGTTTTTGCTGTTTTGCCGACCGGATACGGCAAGAGTCTAATCTACCAGTTAGCTCCACTGGTAGCTAAGCTCTGCATACGTCATCCCGTGTATTGTTCTGATTGGTCGTAGTGTTATCCAATTGCGTGCAGTGATATTTACAAATGCATGCTTGGTGCCGCCGCTCAAGTTGAGCCATTTTCATCACTCATGGCCAGACCCTAAATCTTTCTAGATTTGGGTCTGGATTTCCAGGCTAACAGTTTGATATATTCAGTGTCAAACCTATATTCGGCCATATCATTGAGCTAATTTGCTGCCTCTGTCAAGTTGCTGTCCAGTAGTCACTCTACAGCACTAAATGGCACTTCAAAGTAAATGCTCTGTGCTAGATAGTCACTACCTAAAATAAAGTGTGTTTTTTTTTACAAACTTGATATGTTTGTGAGATACTTGCGGTCCATTCAGAATGGACCTGTGACCCACTTTGGACCACCAGTTGGGAACCACTATTCTAGATGAATTCAAGTCGTTGGGAGCCGCATTTAGCAACAGCAAAACTATATCGAAACATCCGTTTAAGACACACTCACACAGATCTTGCAGTATAATCTACGTCTCAATTATTTAGTCGTATGGTTAGTATTTTCCACGCGCAGTTTTGCTAAAACCTTACGATATAAAACACCTCCACATAAACAGTCTTACGCATGGATGAGTAGTGAGCCTGCGCTGCTTATGCCTTGGGTTATACAGCTTGAGTTGTGTAAGAGTTTTTAAAATGATGCTTTGATTTAGTTTTGCTGTTGGTAAACACGGCCCCCTATGACTTCAATTCATCAAGAATTGTCTTGTGACCCCTCAGATTTACCACGTTTTGAACCACTGGATTAGGTTATTTGTTTATTCTGTATTCAGTCATTATTATCCACTTTATTCCAGACTTACTGTCATCGTCCTGTACAGTGCTGATGGTTTGCTCAGAGTCTGTCCTCTTGCCCACTTTAGCTGGCTTTTTACCCTTCCACTTGGATGGAGATTTCACGATCACCTCAAAGTTGTCCTCGTTCTCATCCGTCCTATTGGTTTCTGTGGGTGAAGGACAAGCACTGTCAGCCTGGTTGCTGTCCGAAGGCTTACTGGGCTTTTTCACTCTAGAGAATTTCTGCCTCCATGTGAGTCGCCCCTTCTTGTCCTGCTCGAGTCCGTTTGGCCTCTGGAAGCTGTCACTCAGGGGTTCGGGGGACACCGGACTCAGCCGTTCCACCCTCTCACTGCTGGCCACTTGTGGCCTTCCTGGGTCCATTTCCTCAGGAACCTCAGCCAGAGCTGACCCTCTCTTGGGTCCGCGCTCCTGCAGAGACCCTGGTGGACGTGGGATGTCCCCAAATACCAGTGAGTATTTCGGGTTGTAGAATTTGTGTGCAGGTATCTCGATGTTAACTTTCCGCGAATCCCCTAAGCTAACCTGGAAGCGGGAAGTTGTTGCCGGTAGAGGTGGGCGTATGGAGCCCACTTTGGAGCGTATTGCTGTGTTGGCAGCAGGTGGGCTGACGTGGAACTCCTTGTAGAGGTTTAGCTTCTCAGAGATGGCGTAAAGCTCACGGAAGTCCTGGTCAAAGAAGTCAACCACCTGCCCCGTCATCACGGTGATCATGTTCCGGTCCATACGAGATGCACACCAGGCGAAACTGGGACAGAGACGAGTATACAACCATTGACCATTAGTTTCAAACATAGAGCATTAAAGGATAATTCCAGTTTATTACAACTAATTTTCGTAGCTTTGACCATTGCTTTTATGTTTACTGCTTGAATAGTCTCTATCACTGTATTTAGCTGTATCACGTTGGTCCCTTGGAATATCTCAACAACAACTGGATGGATTATCATGTGTTGTAGTATAGACATTCATGATCCTCAAAGCATGAATCCTAATGACTTTGGGGATCCCCTTATTGTTCATTTTGCACCACTAGCAGGTTGACATTGGCCGTTTTAAGTAAATATCTCAACAACTATTGGAAGGACATGACAGGCCGTGACATTTGGTACAGACCTTCATGTCGCTCTCAGGAAGAGTTTAACTAACTTTGGTGATCCCCTGACATTTAATCTAGTGCCATCAAACATTTTAATTTGTCCAACACTGTGGTATATGACCAAATACTTTTGACATTCTTATCAGCCTAAGCTGCACATAATCAACATCTTTCCATGTTCACACTCAAAGTCACTGAAGTTGGACATTTTTAAATCGGAGATAACATTTAATTAAACTCTTAAATTACTGTGCATTTGAAGGAGCTCTATATGATGTTAAGAACATATCTATGATTCAGATATTGTCTGCATACTGCTCTTAACACGGAGGTGGCTGAGCCGGTGGCTAGCAGCCGACGGTCCAAACGATGTGAACAGTGCTAACAAAGGCACCAGTACTAACAGAGTTGATGGTGTTAACCGGGTGGAAAACTGGAGGATGGGTGCTATGCTTCTGCGACAATGCTGTCCCGACACCAGCAGTAACTTCTGTACGAGTGCAGTGAATGTCTGCAATTAGCTAGCCAGTGGGACGACACACAGGGTCAGACTGCCTACCACAACAGAGAACATTGAAACTCTGACAGAGGTAGCATGACTTCATTCTCTGCTCAGGACGCCGTTATTCCACTATATCTTTACAAAGCAAATACTTGTTTGCTGCTATATTACTGCTCTGGATAACATATAGAGCTCCGTTAATACACTTAATAAGGAATTAACAACACGTTACACAAAGACACATTCTATTCAAAAGTGATGGAAACAAGTGCAGTACAAAATGGTAAAATTACACACACTCAGACCTCACCTGTACGAGCCAAACATGACTTTGTCACCGTCCACCAGCATGTACTTATTACAGAGTGCACCAGGCAGTCTGCCGAAGGACAAACTGAAGCCAATTCCCTCAAGTGTTCTGGTTCGGATTTTCTGCAGCCACAAAGGGTCACAGTCAGGAAAACAACACAGCCAGTAATACCAACAGTTTGTCACTGTGTCAAAGTTGCAAACACTAGATAATTTGAACATTTAAAAATGACAATTGTCAAGGTCCTTTCCCTAAAAATGTTCAGTGCACCTAAACCTATCAATGGCTGACTGGTACTACTAGTTGTCTGACACTGTAAATGCAAAAAGTAAATTAATGATGTAGAAGAATCTCTGGATGTATCACAAAAATGCCAAATTTCTACAATGTTTAATTAAAATATTTCAAGAAATGTGATGATTTCAGTGTTGCGGTTAACATTTTGCTAGTCCTCTTTAGAATTTGAAGGTATCACTTGTTTGGCTCCCACAACTCTTTGCCGTTTATCCCTTGTACACACTTTTCATTGATTGATTACATCGATTTATCAACAGGTTGGGACATGAGTCCAATTCATCTTAATTTACATAATTTCCAGATGATAATCCAAATAGTTTTGATACTGCTTTTCCAGGAGCCCTTGCTTAATGTATTAAACCAAACAATTATCATTTAAAAAATCCATCAGAACCCAAGCAACATTTGATTACATGATGCTAGGGCTGACCTTCGACTTTATTTTGGAAAATCGAAGCTTCAGAGCTCAGAACGATTTTAAATTGAAGCCTTCGACGATGAGGGTGGGAGCGAAAAAAGCCCAAAAAAGTTAATAACTTAAAAATTATGGCGAAAAGGTAGTTTCTTGCAACCCTAGAATTAAGATAAAAATATTCACAAATGAAAAAACACTTCTGGTTGCTGATAAGTAGTGTTTAACTTTTAATTTAACACTAAAAATTAAAACCCTCGGAGTGCACTGCAGCGCAAGCAGACAGATGCGCGACTCAGAGCAGCATGTGTCACTGACACCAGACTCAGAGCGCAGTGGACCGGTGGAAAATGTCACCATCAGCATATTATTTTCACATCAATAAAATCTATTTTATCATTATTTTGAGTCACATTGTTAAAAGAATTTAGTCGTCTGTGTTCAAGCAGGATAATAGGTCTCCATTCATTGCACGTCAGGCTTTCTATTTCCTTGTCGGAGATGTTTTCTTTTTTAATTACATGATAGCTATTCTCCCTTAACTCACCAGTAAAGAATGCCTTTGTCCATTTCAAATAACCCGTGGCAATAATACTATCCCTGTTCTCTGATTTACTGTAAAACTTTTTTAGGCAACTCATGCAACAATCAGACCAGATGACTACTTTACTGGCCTAATGGCGTTAGTGTTGCGTTCAAGGTCCCCCAAAAAAACGGGAGAAAAAAAAGGCAGAATATTCGTTTTTTTTTTTCCCCCCCCCACAATCGAATCCCGTGCCATTGAACAAAGCTTTGAAGCTTCGAATTTTTTGGGTCAGCCCTACATGATGCTAGCTATATGACTGTGCTACATTTATCTCTGATGTATAAGTGTCATTTTTACCCGAAGGTGCTGTGAGCCAATCTGCAGCCTGGAGCACATATCCAGGAAGTGCGGCACACCTTGGTTATCCAGCAAGATGTAAATGGGCACGGCACGACGACAGGCCGCATCCATCAGGTCCTGCAGGATCTGGACGTCTGTGAGCATATCCATTACTATCGCTATCACCTGCAGGAGGAAAGGATTAGTTTGACAGTATCTTAAAATGACAGTTCACCCCAAAAATAAATATACGTTTACTTCTTCCATCAGTCTAGATTGTTTTGGTGTGAGTTGCAGTGTGTTGGAGATATCAGCTGTAGAGATGTCTGCCTTCTCTCCAATGTAATGGAACTATCTGCTACTCAGTTTGTGGTGCTCAAAGCGCCAAAAACTACATTTTGAAACAGCAATGTCTCTTTCCAGAAATCATGACCTGGTTACTCAAGATAATTGCCACACCTTGTTTTGAGCAGTTTCATGTATGAACTATTTTCTTTCTACTGAACTACACCTGCCAATTGTATCACCGTGCAGAACGAGACGTGCATCTACTGCTTGCTCAACTAGCACTACTGAGCAAGCTAACGTTACAGCTTGGCCGAAGAGGACTGCAAGCTGATACAGTTTGTGGGTGTAGTTCAGTAGAAATGAAATAGTTCCTTCAAGAAACTGCTCACGACAAGGTCTGTGGATTATCTTGAGCAACCAGGTCATAATTTTTGGAAAGAGAGTATTTCAAATGTACATATATATTTTTTTGGCACGTTGAGCTCCACAAGCTGAGTGCCATCTCGTTACATTACATTGGAGAGAAGGCAGACAACTCTACAACCAATATCTCCAACACTCGGCAACTCACACCAAAACAATCTGGATTAATAAATAGCACAAGTAAAACGAAAAATATGTGTTTTTGATCTGGTGGTTAACTGTGCCTTTAAAGGCACCGATTCATTATACAGTGAATTCAGAAACTATCCAGGCTCCTTCACAGTTTTGCTATGTGGCAGCCGCATGCTAAAATCGTCTTAGTTCTTGTTTTCCCTCATCAATCTTCACTCAATACCCCATAACAACAAAGCCAAGACAGGATTTTAAATTTGCAATGTATCAAAAGGAAAAACTGACATAAGTATTCAGACCATTTGCAATAAGGCTTGAAATTGAGCCCAGGTGTCTCACATTTCTCTTGATCATCTCTCAGATGTTTCTACACCTTGATTGGGATCCACCTGTGGAAAATTCAAACTGATTGGCCATGATCTGGACAGGCACACACCTGTCTATATAAAGCCTCAGGACTGAAAGGCACATCAGAGCAAAAACCAAGCCATGAGGTTGAAGGAACTGCTCAGAGACAGGATTGTTTTGAGGCACAGGCAGGAAAAAGAATCTGATAAAAAACAGGGTGAATTTACATACGGAAAAATGCAAAAAAAAAAATTCTATTCACCATTTGGTCCTTTCTTTTTTTAATCATGGTGGCAGGAGAAAAAAACACATTGTAACCCGAGCTCAGACTCACTACCGTTTCTCATCCATGTTACCGCTCTAAGGCCGAGAAAAAAAAATCAATAAAATGCTGACGTGCACAATGTCTTATTAGACAGCTAACAAAGAAACCAGCCGGTGAAGCTAATCTGTCCAAGTGAAGCACTTTGCGACCCAGTGATACACTCACCCTGAGGGCACAGTAAAGGCCACATGAAAGAGTCTTAACTGCTGGTTTTGCACTAGTGGAGAAAACCACTGTGTTATCCCTCTGCTGTGTTCCTGTCAGGCTGACAGATCAGAGATAGAGCTTTAGGACAACAACAGGAGATCAGCTGAGGAATTTAGAACTTAAATGTCTTTAGAAATGCCCCCATGCAACTTTTGCTTTCTCCTCTGTCAGAGTCGGGATTAGCAGAGGTCTGCACTTTGCTTTTACCAAATAAAGGACTTCCTAAGAGCCGGTAGTTTTGTATGTAGGCAAAATCAAACAGATGTACACTGACTTTACCTGCATTTAACTGTAACCTTTAAAAATGACACAAAAAAACCCACATGCTGAAAATTATTGACGACCAATATAATGGAATACAGTGGTTAAAACCAGTGTCCAGCTGTGCTGTATGTAATAAATTTGGGTTTATTCGGTTAATAATGCACCATAACTTAATGCACGTCAAGATGAAAGTTTAGACAAGTGAAAAAGTCCTGACCTCCATTAACAGCCTGTAGAGGCTGCAATGATCATCACACCCAACAATATAAAAATGTTGGGTGTATTTAACAACAGCAGCATTATACCAAATGCTTTACAGGTCAAGGCCTTAGGCTCTTTGTCACATTCCTCAGGCCATTCCTGAGCAGGTTTTGCAGTGTGGCATGACGCATTGTCCTGCTGGGGGAGGGGGGGGGCTACTGCCACTGAGTTGTGATGTTGCCATGACGGGGTTTGCTTGGACCACAGTGGTGTTTGGGTGGGTGGTGCATGTCAAGTGGCGACCACATGAATGCTAGGACCCCAAGTTTCCCCGGTCCATTTACACCTCTGACTCTCCACAGAACTAACAGCAACAGCTGCTAATACAGCCAGTGGACCAAAAGTTCATCTGTATGACAGCCTACTATCCTGAAAACAAATGCCCAGTGCTCCAAAGGACCATTTCTCCGAAAACACCCTACACACTCTCCAAAACAAAAGCACATAGCATATTATTATGCAGCATGACCTCTTCGGATCTTCCTACTATGGTGATCATTTGGGAAATGAAACTTGCAGCGGTATATCATTCATGTTTCCCCAAACGTGACGTTTAGCAAGTTGTTTTGTTGTAGTTCCAGTGCACATGTGTGACACTGAGTGTGTTTACATGGACAGTTTAATTCCCTTTTCATTCGGAATGAAAGTTCATTCCTATTAAAAGTGATCTTGTAAACACCTAATTCGGAATGAAAATGGCCAATGCGATTGAAAATTCATTCCAATATAAAAGGGCTGGAATATTCCATTTCTAATTCCGAATGAAAGAATTTCTTGCACTTGTATACACTCATTCCTCTTTAAGTTCATTCTGGTCGTTCTGCGCATGTTCATTTCCTTGCCCTTCTGGCGCGATGATCTGCGCATGTTCATTTCCTTGCCCTTCTGGCGCGATGACGTATATAGCGCGCATAGCAACGGGTTGAGATAGAGCAGTTGGACTCGTTGCACTAACCGGCTTCCATTCGTCACAGCACGGTCTTCTATCTCCCTTCTTCGACCTTCTACCTC
>NC_065510.1:7266785-7300660 GCF_006386435.1 Epinephelus moara | reverse complement strand
ACCCGAATAAAGGCGATTAATCTGATCTCCCGTGTAAACCCTCATTCAGAATGAATATTTCTCATGTAAACTACCTGGAAAAACTTTAATTCCGAATGATTTCATTCAGATTTATTTCATTCTGAATGAGAAGCCATCATGAAACCGCACCCATTATTGGTCACATATGAGGTGTTTCAAGTCCGATCTGTTCAAACTATTGTCAGATATGGGTCCCTTCAAACATGAATGTGAACAGTCAAGGCATAATGATCAGATCTGGGGAAATAGTAGGAATTGAGCATCAAGCCCTGTAGGTGAAAGTAGGCTGCACGGTGGAACAGCGGTTAGCATTGTCACCTCACAGCAAGAGGGTTCCTAGTTCGAACCCAGGGTGGGGGATTAGACCTCGGGGTGGGGGAGCCCTTCTGTGCTGGGTCTGCATGTTCTGCCTGTGTCAGCGTGGGTTTTCTCCGGGTACTCCAGCTTCCTCCCACAATACAAATTTAACTTAAAGTTGGTGACTCTAAATAGGTGTAGGTGTGAATGTGAGCATGAATGGTTGTCTGTCTCTATGTGTCAGCCCTGCGATAGTCTGGCAACCTGTCTAGGGTGTACCCCGCCTCTTGCCCGATGTCAGTTGGGATAGGCTCCAGGCCCCCTGTGACCCCTAATAGGATAAGTCGTTACAGAAAATGAAATTAAAGTAGCCTTAGTATGTAGACTCAGGTGTTTTTCGAACAGACAGGTAATGGAAAGTGTTGTTCTCAGTCTTACGAACTTTATAGGTAAAATTAAGAGTCAAAGCCACAGTGCTCAGACAGAAGCTGCATTTTGGGTCCATACAATAATAATAATATACTGTGGAATACAGATGTGCAGGATAAAAGATTACAAGGGAAAAAAAGGGAGAGGTTGTCCTCTCAGACATGCAGGGACATGTTCAGTCCAGGCAGAGAATAAAGGTTTGGAAATGTGTGTTATTCAACTGTTCCACTGTTCCCTTACAAAGCAAAGTCACTGGGAAAAAAAGAAAGTATCTCTTTAAATTTGCAACAAATGTTTCTCTGTCGGGCAGAAAAAGGCCTGTTGTTTCCACTCAGTGTCTCATTGAGGAAAAATGCTGAGTGAACTTGTGGGGGTAACAACAGAGGAACAAGCTTTTACCAAATAAAGGAATTCCTAAGAGCCAGCAGTTGGGTATGTGGGGAGACGTGTGGACAGTGGACTCAGTGCGAGTCAAATCAGAAACCAAAACAAGAACAACCAATGAGGACAGATTTATTATCTGCGTGCAAAGATGATTATGTTGGTGCCAGGAGAACTGGTTGCTCAACATGTGTTATCTCGAGCATGTGTGTGTTTGTTATTGCTCTAAAGAAGCTCATTGTCTTTCTTGATAAGTGACAACAAAGCTGGTAGCTTTCTTACATTCCACAGATGCACATCAAACTAATCTGCCTACCTATTTACATAACTTTTTGTTTATCTCATAACTCTGGGGAACACCCAAAAAGATAATACTTCCTGGTTTTACAGGAAAATATTACAAAGAGGAAATGAACTAGCAAACAAAACACTGAGCTGACGTATACCTGCTGTATGCCCAACATGACGAGGTAATAACTGGAAGGAAGGAAGAAACCAGGAAGGAAGGTGGATATGTACAGACTAATGTTCATACTGTGAATCACTATTTTAATCAAAAGCATACAAGCAGGGAGAAAATCAGTCTTTCAAGGGGCAGAGATCTTGTTTCACCACTTGTAATGCTTCTGGTTTAGTAGCTTTAAAACCAGGAAGAAGAGAAAGAAGGAAGGAAGGTGAGTAAAATAAGTGAGAAAAAGTAAGCACACAAGAAAAGAGGTGTGGGAGGGAGGGAAAGAGAAGAAAGACAGGGGATTTCTATGGAAAATTAAATGGAAATCCATAGATGAGTCACTTAATAACGCCAATCAAAATCAAACAGACATAAAAACCCTGAGTGAGTATTTGACACACGCGTCTGTCGTCTTCTTTGACCCAGTTTTTAGGAGGCACAGGGGTGAGCCGAGCAGAGCATGTCACTGTGTTGCTGTGAGCAGGCGGAACAGATGACTCAGCGGAGCTCCAGCAGTCTATGAGTAAACATTACAATGGGCAGCTCAAATACACAGACCCACTTCAGGCTCTCAGTCTGTGTGTGAGGAGGTATTAATCACTGACACAGTCAATCACCCCGCCTTTTATTCACTTGCATAAGAGGATGTGCCCTTTGTTTTATAGGACATGCCAAAAAGTCACTGGTTGCAGCTGGAATGTGAACATTTGCTGGTGTGTTAGTTGCCTATAAAAGTGAACTTACTGTATTTTATTTTTGGCCCACTGGTCAGACAGAAGAAAAATTGATGGTTTAATTTGTCACATTTAACGCGTCCATGTCCACATACTTTTGGCCATGGAGTGTGGCACTACTGCAACAGAAACTGACCACCAAATTTGCTGAACATGTCATAAATACCATTATAAAACATAATATATTTTGTGTTTGCCACCTGTTCAGTTGATGTACAGTATACTTTGCTCAAATGTCCTTATTTGTTTGCCATTATTTGGTGACTTTGGTGTCAACAAAACCCATTGTACCATCTCTCGCTCCACCCACACATCAGATTATTGCTGCCTCAACAGCATCTTAAAGGGACAGTGAATTTTTTGATGTGGGATTATACGAGGTACTTATCCATAGTCAGTGTATTACTTAGAGTCAGTTTGGTGAAGCAGACAGAAGTAGTAACACGGAAGCTAAGGAATGTACTGTTTACACACATTTTAGTCACTTAAAAGTAATCAATAACATCAATGTGTGCGCAATATTGAGAGTATTTTCACTGCTTTACCTTGCCACAGATAGCACTTTCTGACGGGGAAGCCATTAACAGCTTCAGTTGCCCATCTCTTGTAAAAGCCACCAGACTCCATTGACAAAAACAGTAATTTTAGACACTGACCACCTGAGCTGCAGGTCCACTGCTGCCTCGATAAGTTAGTTTGTTTGCGTTATTGTGCAACTTTGGGGAATCCGAACTCACTGTACTAAACACCAAAGTCACCTAGGCAGCGACAGACCAGCAGCTCCAGCGTTCAGCAATGTTAAAGGATAACTTCGGTATTTTTCAACCTGGGTCCTATTTCCCCATGTGTATGTGTGTGTATGATTCATAGGTACAGCTCGTTTTAAAATTGGTTCAGTATTGAGGGAGGTTGATGCAGCCGGCAGCTGCGAGGTAGAAATGGGGGCAAATGCGTCCCATATAAGTTTGTGCATTAAAAGTGCTTTTTTTCGCCACTGACCGGTTCAGATCGCCAGTGCTATCTCTGTAAATGGCATACTAAGCGTTTCCCTGACCCTTCACTGCCTCCCAGCTGTGACGTCATCTCGCAAGAGCTTTGCTTGCAGTAAATGTGCGTCTCTGAGACAATTCTAGGTATCAGTATTACATAGGGCCGTAACGGTACATGTATTTGTGTCGAACCGTTCGGTATGCGACTTTCGGTTCGGCACGACCCTGTACCGAATTATTGGGCGCAGGATATTGTTTGATTTTATTTTGTTTTATTTTAATTCTGTTTTTGCGAGCCGAACCATTTAAAATATCTAGTTCCCCGACGGACATAATTGAGTGACGGACCGAGTCCCGTAAATCTCCGCTTTCACTTTGTGCAGCGCATTCTCGCATTTTGACAACATGGCAAGTGAGCCTGACGAACCTGAAGACCCACCCGCAAACCTTAAGTCCTCCGTTTGGGAACACTTTGGTTTCAGGGTAAAATACGAAGATGGAAATAAACAAGTGGACAAGACAAAAGCAGTGTGCCGACACTGCAGAACAGCGGTCGGGTATGTACTTGGAAACACGTCTAACATGCTAACGCATCTAAAGCGACACCACCCGAGTTTGAACGTTAACCGGCACGACTAGAAAAAGCAATCTGGTGCAAACTACGATATCGTCGTCGTTTAAAAAGAGAGCGTTTCCCTGACCATCACGCTAAAGAAATAATCAACGCCACTGGAGTTGAGTAAAATTGTTTAAACTGCACTTTAGATATAAGCATGTTTTGTTTACTGCACTTTAACAAAGTGGGAAAGCTAAGTAAGTTCCTAGTAAAACTGAATCTGAGCAGGCTTTAAAGCTGACCAGCTGCACTATACTTTTTATTTTAATTGAGTAAAACTGTTAAAGCAGAAATGTATATTTATATTTTTCATTCAAAAAATGTGTTAAAAAAACAGCAGGATTTTATTTTTCACCTTTATATTTCTATTTGCATTCAAACAATGTGAAAAAGCAGGATTTTATATATATTTGTTTCATTCAAAAATTATGTAAAAAGAGTCAGCTGCTGTGGTGGTATGTTTTAATAAGGTTACCAATAAGTAAAAGATATTCAATAGTTGTCTATTTTTTTCATTACTGTACCGAAAAAAACCGAACCGTGACTTGTGTACAGAGGTACGTACTGAACCGAGATTTTTGTGTACCGTTACACCCCTAGTATTACATGCATAAAGACATATTAGTTATACTTACTTGATGGATAGTTGACCATTTGGTCCCTGTGGTTTTGGCCGCCTCCTCCAATTTATTTTGGGCACATGAAAAAAGGTATCCAGCACTGCCCTGTTGATCAGAGGGGGGGAAATCCTCTAACGTAGTTACACAGCGTTTGGTAGTTTCTGTATCATCCCAGGACACATCGAGACCATGAATATTGGGCAACAGGTCCCACTCGTTGCAACACAGACATTCTTCCTCTGTGGGCATGGAGTCACAGCAACCACAGGAGCACCACCAGTCCTCAGAGATTCACGTTCGTGCAGCCGCTGCTTCACCCTCGTCTGCTCATTGGCCCTCTCTCTTTATCCTCGTCTGCTCATTGGCCCTCTCTCTTTATCCTTGTCTGCTCATTGGCCCTCTCTCTTTATCCTCGTCTGCTCTTCAATTTGTAGGAGCTCCTCATCCGTATACTCGGGCTCAAATAACTACGGGCGGCCATCGTAATAAAAGGGCTCATCTTCATTCTCAAAATCGGGTAAATATGCAGCCATGATACCGATGCAGTAAAACTCTCAACTGTACTCCGGGACAACCAGCGCCACTCTGAGCGGCGCTCAGCATGGCTCCTCTGTTTCCTTCCGGCAACAAGCAAAGCTCTCACGAGATGACGTCACACACAGCCCAGAGAAAAAATTACTGTTTTTCTCAATGGAGTCTGGCTTGGATGGGAGCGACATAAAAGCTTCAGTTCTCCATCACATACATATAGATAAATAAATAAATATGCTTTTTTCCCTTCTTTTTTATTTAGTCGGTACTTTTAGTAGGTGGCGAAAATACGTTTTTTGCCTGCCCCATCTATAGCAGTACATTGCTTAGCTTCCATGCTGGGATCCAGCCTGCTTCTCCAAATTAGAAGTATGCCGACTGACATCTGCTGTAAATAACGTTCTGACTATGAATAAATACCTCATACAACCCCACTTCAAAAGATCTGAACTGTCCCTTTAATGTTCCCAGACATTGACTACATATCCATGTTATACCTGTAGGAATACTGACAGTGGTGTGCATGTGTGTTATAAATGGGCCAGTGGAAACTACAGGATTTCAAGCAGGTAATAAAAGCCTAACTTCCTGTAAATGCTGCTGAGTCATTACTTCAGTCGTCTTCATACTTTTGACCTCATTTATTACACTGTATTCTTGCTCTGTACCAGTTAGCCTCACACATACCTGAGATTGATTTTGTATTGTTGTGTAGCTGTAAGACTATAGCCTGGTTCCAGACCATAGACCCCGCCCACTCAACTGAGTAGGCTTGCATCTCTGGTCTGGCATACTGCAATGAATTTGCGATTTATCTTGTCCAAACGATGGACGGACCAATGAACGCCGGGGGTCTAGCAATTACCCAATCAGCGCCATGCTAATGGCGACCGCTGCAGATCCTATAGACCACATTAACGATGCTATCGAGGTATTTCGCCACTACTCGCGTTAATGGAGGACCAAATTAAGGAAGCTGCTAAACTGGATTTAACGGCGATGCAGCTGGGCGTGCACGACGACGGAGACATTTTAAACGGGCAATGCTCGCTTGTTTTCGGCACCCCCGAGGCATGGATACTAATGACGTCAGATTCTGGGTGAGTCGTTGATCTCTACTGATTGGTTAGGGAAAAATCAAATTCCCTCCCCCTTGTAAATCGCCTTCAATGGAAGCCATGACACTCAGGCTAGTGAGACTAGCCTTTATTGAACTTCATTTTCCCATAAACCATATTACAGGGCACAGGGATGAGGAGGGGCTGTGACACCAACCAGGTGTTTACATTGATTCATATGTAGATAGGAATGTAGTTATCTGTATGTAGATTTGTTTGTATGAATGTACATGGGTAGATGACTAAATTTATATTTTGTTATGAATAGTTCATTGCATATCATACGATTGAAAGAAAACTCAATATATTCGTTGTTAATTGGTTTATGAAGTCGTGTGTGTGTGTGTGTGTGTGTGTGTGTGTGTGTGTGTGTATTAAGAATTTTTTTTTTTTGTATGAGATAATTAAGGGTCTGTGTATACAGGTGTGTAAAAAGTGGTAATTTGTATGTTCGGGATTGTAAATATTTAGATGTGGGTGCGTACATGAGTCGCTCTTACATACTGACAAGCTGAGGATTTCTATAAGTGAGTTATTGATCATTTTAATTACTGAATAAAGGGGTAGGATTAGATAAGTTCATACTTCTTCCTGCTCCTTTTCATACATGTAATTTGATGGAATTTGGAGATGGAATTTATTATGTATTTATTATGATACTGATATGTTTTCAACTACTGTTTTTGTTGTCATTTACATGGTCAAAATAAAGACATGAATAAATCACCTGTTATAACACGTGGTCGTTAAAAAGTTGGACTGTACCAAGCCTTTACAAAGGCTCTGTAATAACGTCTTCATAATACAAATAATATTAATGACATGAACAGTATGACAGTAATGATGTCCTCTTATCTCTCATGCCCCCTCACCTTAGTGGCCTCCTGGATGAGGCGCCTCACCACCTCCTTGATGTGAGGTCCGTTTCCTTTGGGCGGGTGTGTGTGCACGGCCACCCGGGTCACCCCTTTGAACAACCCCCCGCTGGGCCAGCCGATGTCCAGCGGCGGCACCTCGGTGTCCGACATCTGGGGCCAATAGGTAGAATGGACCCCTGAATCCGCGTCCGTGCCGCCGGCTACCGGCTCCGACCCGGCCGGCGGCGCTTTGCTGCTGCTGTCATCCCCCGAGTCGTACTGTTTGAAGGTGCTCAGCAACAGTTTGACTTCTCTGGCCGATAAAAAGTCCTTCATGTTGTCCTCTTTGAGTCTCATCTTGAAGGCGCCGTCGCCGTTCTTCAGCAGCTCCTCGATGGCAGCGCGCTGCTCCTCGCTGTAGTAGAACTCCGGTTTGGTCTCCGGGACTTTGACTCCTATGTGGCCGTCTTCCATGCACATGAGCTGGGATTCGGCCATGGCTGAGGCGGCGGTTCCGGCTCCTGCAGCTCAGAAACCCTCTCACACCCTGTGGGAATGACTGATGACACCTTTGTGACGCCTGACAGGTTAAATAAGGCTGGGAAAGTTTTCTTACCTGGACGGATAGGAGAGAGGTGGGGCTCGCGGAAAACCCATGCTGCCTTCAAGTGCAAACGGAATAAAGAGTACTAGAGTATAGGCACGCCAAACAAACTGGCAAAGTGTAAAATTGAGTTTGGATTCAATCACAAACAGTCAGTAAACAACATCAAAATGTTGTGTTTATGTTTGACAGCAACTACTAATGTGTGTTTTTACATCATATATGTTTGATTTTTGACACCATATATAGCCTACATGTATAACAGCATGAAAAGATTGTCAAGTACCAGGGGCTGAAGGAACAAAAATAAAATAAAATAATAATAATACTACACTGGATTTATATGGCACTTTTCTGCTCAAAGATGCTTTACAGAGAACAAGAACAAGAAAACAAAACTAAAGAAAAAACAAATTAAATCATCCATAAGAAGGGAAATAAGAACAGTATTTTAGAGGTTGTAAGGAGTTTTGAAGAGGTGTGTTTGGGGGATTTCGTGACGGTGAAGACGAGGGTCTCCGATGTATTTAGGGAGTGAGTTCCAGAGGGTAGGAGCTGCAATGGAGAAAACCCTTCATCCTTCACGTGTGGTGGTTAGTCCCAATACTTGCCTCAGAACATCAGAACAGATGTGGAGGGTGAGGTCCAAAGTGGTGCCAGTGGTAATCGGAGCACTCAGGGCTGTGATCCCCAAACTGGGAGAGCGGCTCCAGCTGATTCCAGGTACAACACCTGAGGTCTGTCCAGACACATTTGGTCCTAGGAACATCTCAGATACTACTCAGAACCTTCAAACTCCCAGGTCTCTGGTAGAGGACTGGAACTTGAGGAAGACACACACCAACCCCACCAAGAGGTGCTCCGGTTACCACTGGCACCACTGTTGCCTTTACTCCCCACATCTTTTCTAGCTCCTCTTTCAGCCCTTGGTATTTTTCGAGTTTCTCGTGTTCCTTCTTGTTGATGTTGCTGTCGCTCAGGATTGCTACATCTATCACAACTGCCTTCTTCTGTTTGTCGATCAACACAATGTCCGGTTGGTTAGCCATCACCAGTTTGTCGGTCTGGATCTGGAAGTCCCGCAGGACCTTGGCTTGGAAGTGCAAACCAAATAAATGCAAATGGAGAAAGTGGATTGTAATTCCAATTCACATTAGAGAACTACTATTACATACATGTCAGCACTAACCCATTTTTACGTTTTATGTCCTGCTTGTTGGCAATGCCGTTCTAGATGTGCATGTGTCACTACTGCTTCTAGTGCATTTAAAGATTCTGTCCCTTTCCTATCCTTAAACAGCATGACCTCTCGTTTTTATTTGTTTGTTCTCCTTCCTCTCTTTGATGTATTTTTTAGGACGTTTTTAAAACCTGTACACCCTGCTTTGTTTTTGTTTGTGGTATTTTTGGAGGCCTTTTGAAACACCTTGGCCATGGAACGACGGATGAAAAACAGCCTCTTGACTCATTCTGGCATTTTAATATCATGTGTATTAATTAATTTGCACTGTCCCTTCTCGAATAAACTGAATATAAATGTAATTCATCTTTCAAAAAGCAGAATGGTAACATTTAGGATTTACAGTCAGAATAACCGATTTTACAGATGGACCCTGAATGCAGCAGACGTTTAAAGGGGAGTAGCGTGTTCTGTGGAAACATGTAGAGTCTAGGCTTCACCTTGTTCATGCGAAAAAAAAACAGACCAACCCAGATAATAAACTGAGCAAACAGCAACTTGATATGTAGGCCATACTAGAGAGGCTGGGTCATAAGTCTTCACAGTGTCAATGACAAATCCTCTACCACTGTTTATCCTGTTTATCACTCTGTACTGTTTTACTGCTCGTTGAATCTCTGGATAGATACTAAGCTGCATTTTGTTGTCTCAGTGCAACGACAATAAAAGTTTACTCTGGACTTCATCCTGAATTTCACTCTTTATGGTGTGCATTTAGACTTATGCATGTGTGTTCAGTATGTATAAACATTTATGGCCCTGTACATAGTGTATATAATCAGCTATAACTGTGTTCATGAGCCTTTGCTTTTCCAGTTTCAGTATTAATGGCATGATCACAGCACACATTGAATGAATCATGTTAATTATATTATAACACAGACTTTGACATCATGTTGTAGAGAGAGCAGAGGCATTGTATCAAATTCTGGGCCCTATAGTCTCTGTGGGCCCCCCGCCCTTACTCTCTTGATCCATGTCTCTCTCTCACACCTTTTGATTTATTGATTTTTTAAAAGTGTTTTAAACAAAGTTAGTTTTTCCTTGGTGCTCCAGCAGCACACTCAGTCACTCACTTGGCTCCAGTCTAGTGCAGGGGTGAACTACACCATTTTGTGCCTTTAAGGGTGAGAGGGGCCTCAGAGAGCTTCCAATATTTTTTATACAAAGTTCGGTCTTTCAACAGATTTTTTGAGCCACTTTTAATTTAGTCATGGCACTAATTACTTAGAAGTAAAAACATCTTCATTCGAGGCTCTTTCAAGGCCCTGGGTACCGTAAAACTTCAACATTAAAGGTATACTATGCAGGATTGTTGGTTACTGTTTTATAAGTACACTCACCAGCAAAAGTGAAACTAAGAGCCAACCCCTGATTCGATCTCGTTTGGCATTTTACCTCGCCATGCATACATTTTTTCAGCATTGTGTCTCATGGATGACTGCCGTTTACAGTCTGTCACCTGGTTGCCACCTCCTCATAAAGCCCCCACCTCACCTGAGCCCTGTGGAGGTACACGTCCATAAACAACACATTGTCACTCCAGTCTCGTCACATATCGACGTTTGGTCATGGACTTTCCACATCCACATACGATGTGCAAGGTACCCTGGGTGAATTGGTTATTGACGTCCAGTTCTGCCTGTTACATGCATTGTCTTCTTTCAAAATACACTTCTGTTTTCACAGGAAATTTGCCGTTTACATACAGTCTCAAATAAATGCACTACGTCGGTGCAACACCACAAACTGGGTTTTTTTTTTTTCTTTGACAACAAACACATGGTTTGGTTTAGAACAAAAAAGAACAGGGTTTGGCTCTATAATCTCACAGGATGTGAACACCATTCTCTCGGGTGAAAGTCGACATCTGTTTGACCCATGCACCATCCCTCTGGCCTGACCCACTCGGACTTTCGCAGCCTTAAAGGGATAGCGCACCCAAAAATGAAAATTCAGCCATTATCTACTCACCCACATGCCGATGAAGGCTCAGGTGAAGTTTTAGAGTCCTCACAACACTTGCGGAGATCCAAGGGGAGAGGGGGTAGCAACAAAACAAAACACATAATTGAAAACACAAAATATCTCCATACTGCTCGTCCGTGTGATCCAAGTGTCCTGAAGCCCCGACATAAAAAGTTGTTTGGAAAAACGTCATTTGAACACGTGAGCGCGGTGCACAGAGAGGCGGTCAGAGCTACAGGCTACAATGAGGCTAAAAACAGAGTTCAAATGACGTTTTTCCAAACAACTTTTTATGTCGGGGCTTCAGGACACTTGGATCACTACGGACGAGCAGTATGGAGATATTTTGTGGTTTCCGTTATGTATTTTTGGACGTTTGAATCTGGGGCGCCGTCTGCCATTAGGTGGAGTTGTGTTGCTACCTCCTCTCCCCTTGGATCTCCGCAAGTGTTGTGAGGACTCTAAAACATCACCTGAGCCTCCCTCGGCATATGGGTGAGTAGATAATGGCTGAATTTTCATTTTTGGGTGCACTATCCCTTTAACTTTCGTCCTTGTCCCGCCTTACGCTGCTGGGCATTGTTAAACTAAAACGGCAACTGGCTGCGTATCATGCCATTGTGAAAGGACGCCTTTTTTTGTTGGTGTCTGACGCCACAAGTCACTGGCCATGCACTGGATTTCGACTTTGGAGTAAAACCTGGGTCCCATCAATGTCCCAAACACAAAAATAAAAATAAAATAAAAAATATAGCAAGAGGGCAGAGTCTCTGCACATAGCTACACCGCCACACACTTCTAGTGGGCCTTAAGTGATGACTGAGAGGGATTACTTTAGTATGAGTCTATGCATTGTTTTTTGTAAAAATACTTCTAATCTGTACTTAAGTGCAGTACCTGAGTAACTGTACTTAGTTACATTCCACCACTGGACAGGACGGGTCAAGATAATGTATGAATATGTTTTTAAAATGTATTCTCAACTCTGAATATTAATGTGCATCACTGGTTTATTAAAAATATAACAACATGACAATAAATATGCTTTTGTTGATATCATGACTGAAACAACTACAGTACAGGCCCATGTAATTATTTGTCTCAGGCTGTGTAATAAGTCATCTTGTAAGAGCAGACATCACTTTACAAGTATCTTTAACTTAGGTCATCTGTCTGTAAACTGTGTGATGATTCTTTGAGAACTTCTGGAAACCTTTTTACAAACAGTCGTCCCATTACATCTCTTGTACAGGATATACAGCTGTATGTGTGCCATGATGATAGACAGAAATCCCATGTACTGTGTGTGTGTGTGTGTGTGTGTGTGTGTGTGTGTGTGTGTGTGTGTGTGCCTCAACCAAACAAGTTAGTCTTCATTTTTATTCTAGACAGCTGACAGCTTCTGTCGAGAGACGCAGAGGCCTCTGCTGTTCGTTTAGGGTTGTGACTTACTGTTAGTTAGGGCTAACCTGCATGAATTAGCATAAGACATACATTTTAATACAAAGTTATTATAAGATTACATGTATCAGCCTGTGTGCTCCTCTCAGATGGGTTTGGTGTAGTTGGAAGGGAACAGGCCCGTTTTGCCCCTCAGCTCGCCCTTCCACCAGGCCTCATCGGAGCACTCCAAAATGTTGATGATATCGCCGGCGTTGAACTGCAGCTCGTCCATCTCTTCAGCCTGGAAACTGTACAAAGCTCTGACCTGCAGCTTGGGGGAGGCTTTGTGCTGCAGGAGGAGGAGGAGGACAGACAGGATGAGACACAGATGTACAAACTCCATGAACCAGTTGTCACTGAACTCTGCAAGTTCATTAAAATGATTTTGTGGGTAAAATATTAGAGCTGTGTTAAGTTGAACTTCAGATTTCTTGTGTCCTGAGACTTCTAGACAGTGTCAAACCAGACCTTTACTTGGCATAAAGGGTGACAAAAGTTATCAGAATGGTAGAATTTCCTTTGTTGCATCCCCTTTTAATCTTCTCTCGGATTTTCTTTGTAATAAGAATCTTGTGGCTTAGGAATCCCCTAAAGAATTATTATTTGAATCCTACTGTGTAAAAGTCAATAGCGTAGGTGTCATTTCAACACTGGAGGAGGACACATGAAAAAGGGAGGTTGGGAGTCCTCTGCCATACATTTTTTCACTTCAACTACTTCATTCATTCATTCATTCATTATCCTGATGGGGGTCCCGGGTGTGCTGGAGCCTATCCCAGCTTACACTGGGTGAGAGGCAGGGTACACCCTGGACAGGTCACCAGACTATCACAGGGCTGACACATAGAGACAGACAATCATTCACACTCACATTCACACCTACGGACAATTTAGAGTCACCAGTTAACCTGCATGTCTTTGGACTGTGGGAGGAAGCTGGAGTACCTGGAGAAAACCCATGCTGACATGGGGAGAACATGCAAACTACATACAGAAGTGCTCCCCGAACCCGGGTTCGAACCAGAAACCCTTTTGCTGTGAGGCAACAATGCTCTGCACCACCATGCTGCCCAACATTAACTACTTAATTTCCTGAATTCTGGTGATTTTCTGCACCAATTTGTGCCTTTTCTGAATCAATTTATGGTGCAAATGTCTTTAATTTTCTCAAAATAAAAGTCCTTTACTACTTTCATGTTTTTAATTGGATAGACAAATGGACATATTCTAAATGTTGAGGGGAACGTGTCTGGTCATGCTGGTCTGACCTTGGACATGTCAACATGTGGACAGGAGGAGCTGGGGATGGGACTGCCAACCCTGTGATTAGTAGACGACGCCCTCTGTTGGCCCTTATTCTGAGTTTTGAACGATTTATGTGCTTTGTTTTGAGATGACAAAATTATCTAATGCTCATAAAACCCTTTGAAAAAATCTCATTATGGCATGGCAACATTTGTAACATGCTTAAAAGACGCTTTTTTCTGGGCCCCATGAAGTTAAAATTTTGGAGCAAACAACAGCATACATCAGATTAAATTTATAGTTTAGGTCAGTGGTTCCCAACTGGTGGCTCGCGGTTCAAAAGGGGGTTATGAGTCCATTCTGAATGGACCGCAAGTGACTCTGAAATGTGTCAAGTTTGTAAAAAAACCCACTTTATTTTGAAATACCGTGTTGAAGTGCTGTTTCCTGCTGTAGAGTGAGTGACTAACAGACAGCTTGACAGAGACAGCAAACTAGCTGGACAACGTGGCAAAACGCTGTATGACGCTGAACATATTAAACTGTGTGGACCTTGAACTAATGGCTGAGGAGAAATCTGTACCCGTGGCTGGACCAGTTGGGAACCACTGGTTGAAGTCACCTAAATACTTCAGCTTGCAGCCACATAACTGGAGCATCCTAATGAACTAGACTGGTCTTCTACAAATATGTACAAAGAAGCCTACATATGGACCAGGACACACAGTATGTACACACAATCATTCAGACAGACAGGACAGCATATCCATAAGTGTATGTACAGAAAAACAAAGGCATATCCATACTGTACTGTACTCTGTGTGTCTTTACATACCTGCAGAGACAGACTCAGTACAACCCAATTGCCAGAATAAATGTTGGCATCGCATGTTTCTGCAAACCATGGATATGTTACATTTGTATGTTTTACATGTAGCAGATATGTTGAAACTTTGGGTTTCTTTACGTTGAAATTTTCAGTTTTATGTTGTGACAACATTGTGGAGAATGTGTTAGGTTTAGAGTTCGGTAAACATCATGCGTTGATTTAAAATACCTTGTTTGGTCACTACAAACAAGGCTGGAAATGCCCTAAATTTGCAATAAAAATTGAAACAGTCGTCTCGACATCGACCGTCCCCTCCTCATCCGGATGAGAAACTTAGCTCATGACAACTTATCTGAACTATGTCATATGTTTGAAAAGCACAAACCTAATATATCCAGGTTTTGCAGAAATGTACATGTTATTCTGTCGGCACAGAACTATTGAGTACCTGTCGTGGTGCAGGTGAAGGTGAGCAGTTGGGGGGTCGAGGAGTGGGGAGAGGAGCAGGGAGCGGCGGTCTGTCTGAGCCTCCTCTTTGCTGTTTTGACACAAAACTTTATATTATTACTCTTTTTTAACATGTGTTCACTGTATTTATGTGATAGTCAAACATACTTAACTAGAATAAGTTAATAAGTTAATGACAGTACAGTTCTTAGAGGTTGACTCTATCACTCAGGTTAAGTTTTCCATGGGTAGGTTTCCTACCTGCTGATGCATCTCTTGCAGGAATACTTTACTCTGTTTGGAGATAGACGTGCTTTTGTAATATTCCACCAGCTGGTTGAGAGAAGGGAACTTCTCTGACCAGAGGTAATACTGCCCTCTGGTGTCCCGCAGCACTTTGAAGTGCTGCACATCTGCAGTATGTCTACAGTGAAATGAAATACAGAAAATGCTTTGTTTTTTTTGTCTTTCTGCCTTTTCTTGCGTCATGAAGGGCCCAGCATAATATTTGTTTGTGAAAGCATGAGAGTTTGCAGAAATGGATGATTTATTTTTTTCTTAAAGGTTACATTTGGGCCTCTAAAGCTTGTTAACCTCTTGTTCCTGAACAAACATATCACAGCCCTACCAGAGCAGACAGGATGTAAATAAGGTGGACAGGAACAGGATGCACAGGGAGAAGAAATTGACAGATAACTTAAAGACATGGACAGACATGGAGGACAGAAAAAGAAAGCACAAGAGACGACCTCACTGCCTTGTTCAAAAGACAAAACTCAGTAAAAGATGTGAAAGTAATCTGCAATATTAACACTGAATACTTCTTAAGTCGCTCAGCAGGTTTTTTTGTTGCATCCCTGATGCTGCCACATGCACCAATGTTTGATAATCATACACCTCCTCCAACTGTGATATAATTTGACCATCTCAATTCTCGCAAACATTAAAGATGTTTGCATCATTCTGACTAAGCAGCTAGTTATATTTTTGCTGTTGGTTACACAAGTAACCCTAGCACCAAGATCTCCAGCCAAGCCTTACAGTTTCCGTCTTTCCCTTCACTTTAACACTGGCATATTAATTGAAAAGAGTCGGGGTTACTAAAAGTTTATCCTCACCTTCCAGCCAATCAGCATTGAGGCTTCTCAGTGGCTCTGGTATAAGAGATGGTAATGCATCCTTAACCCTTGTTGCTCTAAATGTTTTATATACACTGACATGAAAGAGTGTGACAGTAGGAACAGATGTCATCAAGTCCAATAAATTTTTACGAAGTATCTTTGTCTAAAAAACTAAATTTTTCAGTATGCATTCGTCTCCTGTCTCGCTTGTAACAAAGCATCAACTTTGTACAGGGGAACGTGCAACCGCTGGAGGAAGTGATGTGGTTATATAGAGAAAATGCGTTAATGTGAAAATGCAAATAGAAGTTCTTATCGCAGCTCGTTCTAAACCACATCGATGTGATGGTGACGCAGAATGAAAGAGAGATGGATGGGGAGAAGCGTCGGTTGATAAAAATAATACAGAGAAGATCACTGTCTTTTTTGCATCCCATATTAAGAGGCTGCAGCAAGAAATCAGGACATGTTAAGATTTCTCAATAGATGCATTGTGTTAACTGGATACCAGTAGGCCACCACACAGAAATGGGACCAAGTCACTGGTTTGCAAGTTACAAGTAGGTCTCAAGTTAAGTCCCAAGTCAAGACTAACAAGTCCCAAGTTAAGTCAGAAGTCCTAAGTTTTGAGTTTCATGTCCTAAGCAAGTTATAACATGCTCTCTGCCACATGTAATACCATTTTAGCAACATAGTAATAATATAATACATTTACAAAAATCATACGTGCTTTTTAGAATTGTTTTCATTTGTTAAAAGAAGCTTGTTAAACAGTTATTAAGCTGTGAAGCTAATGTTAGATAAGTGTTACCGGCTCACCCTTGTCAAAGGGCGGTGGCCTTGAGGATAATGAGTGAGTGTGTGATGTGTGCTTTGTTGTGTGTGTGTGTGAAGGGAAGCAGCGCTCTCTCGGGTGTGTCATGGTGAAGACGGCGTGTGGCAACAGCACCCGAATGCCTTGTTATCTTTCCTTCAGGGGAGTGTCTGGACTGCTAGAAGCGAGTTACCAGCTAAGCTATATTAATGCAAATAAACCAGCGTGCTCCCGACTACGGTTCTGAGCCAGTAAGCTGTCACTGAGAGAGGTAATATAAGCATTAGCTCGCTAGCTATGTTACTATTAGCCTGTACTTGTGTGTCAAATGTCAAATAAAGTTGGAAGTTGTTGTGTCTATAATTTCTATAAAGATGTTAAAGGTGTTCTGGTTTCCATCTGTAGTCCGAGTAGTGTTGACCAATCACAGTTGAACAATCACTTTGAACAGCAGGTAGCCTAATCAGTCCACATCATTCCCGGAACCCATCGGCTGTATTCGGCGTCTGACTTCTGGCAGACGGCGATACAGCCTCTGGGGGCAGACCCCCGATTTTTTGGCATTCCGGTTTGATTTGGGTGGAGGAGGCAAATTTCCGTTTCCGACTTCCATTTATATATAAGTAAATATGCTGAACCATTGCGATGGATTCAGAGTTTGCAGTGACGCCAATTATGTTCCGCCTCGTTAGTTCACCGCACGGACCGTTTAACCTTGCAACAACTGCAGCTGGCTCAAACATAAGTCAATATCACGCGGACTACAAAGCCTACAACCGGAAACCAGGGCTCTTCTGCTCTTCTTCCAGAGGCAAGATCTCCTGGGTTTGCCTAGAGACTAGGTACACATTAGCCAAAATGCAATCTCAGAAGCCACTGCCTGTTTCTTGGCAACGAGTGAGCTTTATCTTAGCTATTTTGTAAATTTATCTGCATTCAGTTTCTGTTTATAGAGACTGGCCAAAATGACCTGCACACAGAAGAGGACCTCTTGGCGCTGTTATCCATTGGCTATGCAGGATCAGCCCGAAATATTGGCTACTGCTCCCAGGGGCTTTATCGCTGTCAGATGATAGCCGATGGGTTTTGACACTGTTGCAGCTGTGCTTTTTTAATGCAAATTTTAATCTTTAGGCTTGGAGGACGCTGTTAAGTATGTCATAGGAAAAAGGCTCAAGTCCAGTTGAAATCACGAGTCATTAGCATTAAAGTCAAAGTCGAGTTGCAAGTCTTTTTTCTTTTTTTTTTTTTGTCTGTCTCAGGTCTGACTCGAGGCCAAATCATGTGACTCAGATCCAAACCTCTGGGCTTAGCATTATCACCATTATGCTAATGCTAGTAATTTGGAGCAGCATATCGAATTTGACCGCAAAATACTAAAGACATATGTATAATGGGCATCAACCAGAACAGAAAAAGTATCTCTAAAGATGTTAGCAGTCACTAACTGCATTGATTAGTTGCTCTAAATACACAACTCTTAGCTAGGAGCCAAATTATAGCTATTTCTGGATCTATATGCACATACAGACACACTCAATGCACCTGACAGAGATGGAGAAGTCACCCTGAGCTGCAGAATGGCTGCCCCGTATGAGGAAGGCCCCCACGGGCTGTTGCATCAGCTTCTCCTGGGCGTCGCTGCGATTGAAGTCTTCCTGGTACCAGCTGGAGCCATGGAGGAGAGAGGCAGAAAATGACAGGTGTCAGGGTAACACAGTTATGATGGTGATGACAACGGGAGGATAAATAATCAAAAATTCATGGGAAAATACTGAAAAATACTTGAGCAAACATTTATACATTTATTTCTCAATGGGGTGAGGTGATTGGTCATTCCACTTGTGCACCATCTCAAAAGTTTTTGTCCTTTTCTGTGTTATTTCAAAAACTAGACAATGTCTGTGTCTTTTCATTTTCTCTTTGGCTTTATGTGAGTATACCTGGGCAGATGAAGGTCGATGAAGTTCTTGGGTACAAACCCCACAGATCCATCAAGTTCTGCTTTGTACCAGTTTCCAGTGGTCTGCAGAATCTGACACAGTGGGATACAATTACAGAACACACGCTCACTACAAATGATTTTCATTTATTCAATATTGATTTGGAGGTGCAACAGAAATAAAATCAGTCTCATAAGTCTCATCTTGTTTTGGCTTAAAACACCCAGTTTTGGGGGTGCAGTGCCTGCTGGAAGAGCAGCAATGTCTCGGTAAGAAACAAACACTTTTTGTGGGACTATCCCCAGTCGAACAGCTACAGGTAACTAAAAAACACCCATGTTTGATGCCTAAAAAGCTGCTGGAAACACAGCAACGACTCAATAAAAAACTGTGGGTTTGTTGTATGTTGGTCCTAAACAGATGTTGATATGTCAGATATAGTCTCTGGTTTTTGTTTGAGAAGATAATCCTTTATCCGTCCCATAACGGGGAAATTTGCAACATTACAGCAACAAAGGGATGGTGCAAACAGGAAGCATCAGTCAAAAAGCAGTATATAAATACATAAAGTAAGTAAACTGTACAAAAACAAAGAGCAGAACAATAAGCAATAAGCAAACAGTATGAAAACACAAAGCAATATAATAAGGGAGCTTCAAAAATAAGCAGAAGAGACAGACTGAATGGCTGATTTAACATAACTGACTGATGGAAGTATAGATATTGCATCTGAGTCATTGATTGTAAGCAGTAAAAAATAAAAGCAAGATATAATAAATAGACAGGCTGAGTGTCAGAAGTGACATCCATCCATTTTCTAACCGCTTATCCTCTTGAGGGCCGCGGGTGTGCTGGAGCCTATCCCAGCTGACATTGGGCGAGAGGCAGGGTACACCCTGGACAGGTCACCAGACTATCACAGGGCTGACACATAGAGGCACACAACCATTCACACTCACATTCACACCCACGGACAATTTAGAGTCACCAATTAACCTGCATGTCTTTGGACTGTGGGAGGAAGCTGGAGCACCCGGAGAAAACCCACGCTGACACGGGGAGAACATGCAAACTCCGCACAGAAGGGCTCCCACACCCGGGATTGAACCAGGAACCCCCTTGCTGTGAGGCGACAGTGCTAACCACTGCAGCACCATGCTGCCAGAAGTGACATTATTGCACATATCAAATGTAGATATTTTGCTGTTGGTATATACAGAAATTAAACGTGTGATATATAGTGAGATGGATCGGCAGGTCGGTGCGGCTTCTGCAGTGATGCGGGCACTGTCATGGTGAAGAGGGAGCTGAGCCAGAAGGCGAAGTGTTTGATTTACTGGTCTGTCTAGTCTACGTCCCAACCCTCATCTATGGTCATGAGCTCTGGGTAGTGACCAAAAGAAAGAGAACGCGGATACAAGCGTCAGTTTCCTTCGTGGGGTGTCTGGGCTCAGCCTTAGAGATAGGGTAAAGAGCTTGGACATCCGGAGGGAGCTCGGAGTAGAGCCGCTGCTCCTTCGTGTTGAAAGGGGTCAGTTGAGGTGGCTCGGACATCTGATCAGGACGCCTCCTGGGCGCCTCCCGGTGGAGGTGTTTCAGGCACATCCCGCTGGTAGGAGGCCCCGGGGCAGACCCAGAACACACTGGAGGGATTACATATCTCATCTAGCCTGGGAACGCCTTGGGGTCCCCCAGGAGGAGCTGGAAAGTGTTGCTGGGGAGAGGGACGTCTGGGATGCTTTGCTTGGCCTGCTGCCCCCGCGACTCGGCCCAAGTTAAGAGGATGAAAATGGATGAATATCTAGTGTCAGCTCCCATCCATGTACAACATATTATTATTGTACTACATACATATAATACATGGACGTCACTGTCACACTAAATGTCCCTCTACACCCTGTTTAAACTCTAGAATTCTATATGCAAACACTGCAAATCTGATTTAACTGGCAAAGTTCTGAGTCGGGTCCAGTCCTATTAATTAGACCACTTCCGTCATCAGGTGTCTGTTTTCTGTCTCCATGTACAAAAACAGATCTAGCGAGAGTGCAGCTGTGGTTTGTGTCTGTGTGGTTTTTGAAAATGTTTTTGGAAGCCATGTGGTTTGTTCTTTATATTCACTTTCATGTTGCTGCTGCTGTACATTTTACGACCGTACATTTTACTGTGGGGCAGAATGCGCTTCAACATCTAAAATGAAAAGACTGGGATTAAAGGAATTTCCTTTTTTAACACTTGTATTGTTTTGAATACCTTAATAAGTCCTGTTAAACTGTTAGTTAATTGCACTACAAGATGTTGAACTGGTGGTTTAGAAGTGAGTCACCACTTTTATAACCAAAAAGATCACAAGGATCATCCGTGTGAAAAACACACACAACAATTCACACTCTGGTTTGCATTCTTCACTTTATTATTGCTACTGTATTTTGGTACAGACCACCTCGCCTTTCTAAGTTTGTTTGTACTTGTTGCAGACATACAGAGATCACTGTCCTGTGAAAATAGGAAATAAACTTGTATTCGAGCAGCAGGATGCAGTTTCGTAACACATTTTCATAACCTGCTGTACAAACTCTTAAAAAGTGCTGCAGAGGACAGTGATGCAAATGCTGTTGTTCTCACGCTGCATGAGTGAGCTGAATGTCCAGTCATGTAGGCGACAATGATTTACATGAAAATGCTACCGGCGCCATATCAACAGGCCGCAATTTGAATGCCTTTTACACCGAGAGCTATTAATAACTTGAAGGGTGTTGTTGAAAACACAAAGTAGGAAGTGTGTGTGAACTGTGTACAGCATGTGTGTGTGTGTGTGTCCCTTACCTTTAATTGCTCTCCCTTTCTGAAGCTGAGTTCGTCATCAGCTGTAGCTTCATAGTCATACTTGGCCGCAGCCTCCATGATAAAAGAACTAAATAAATAAACGTGTATAGGTTTACAAATGAAAAACTAAAATAAAATTTTAAACATAGTACATTACTGGTTTTATTTACCTTACAATGTAGCCAATTAGCTGACACTCTTACAGTATAAAACAACTCCAATACACATGGGTGAAAAGTTCTGTCTGACTCGTGTTCTAACTGCATGTGGAAATACAGGCGTTAAAGGAAATAGAAGTTATATCTGCAAAGAGTAACTCTTCAACCAAAGGAACCCCACTTTGACCTAGATGTCTAGATGTGGTTTGACTGTAATGCATTTTGAAAGGCTATAAATTGAGCACATTTTTAAAGCCATCCCACGGCTGACAGTGTTGTACTAAATGTTTTCCGTTATCAGTTGTATCCACAGCAACACACTCCTGATAGTTGCAGTACAAGAGCTACACACAGAAGCGCTTAAACCTGTTGTCTCTCCTTCATATTTCTTTCATGTGCATTAAATAAATGGATTTGACAGATGAAATCAATAAGCTATCACAAGCTTCACCTGGACTCAGTGTATTTCATGGAAAGTGCAATTGGATCCAGTGTGTTGCACCTTCAGTACAGTAAGAGGAGAGTGTGTATTGACATCTCAGAAAACACCAGGCCAACACACCATAATTCAAAATGACAATCTCTTCCCATTTGCGCCTCGTTGAAGAAAAGGAGTTACTCACCATGTACGTGTCGTTCTCCCTGCAGAGCTGAAATCGTGCAGTTTACAAAGAGAAGTGACAAACTCCCGCTGTCGGCTCACAGGAAGCACACTCACACTGCAGCTGCCACTGAAACACACTTTCTCTTGCTGCTGACCACTCGCACACAGCCTCACGTGCTCACACTGAAATAGACACAGGTGCAAAGACACACACATAGAGATTTGAATATATGTGCATGGAACTCATTTACAGAAACAAATACTGTATGAACTGAAGGCAATATTGAGCTCTAAAGTAACTGCATGACTGGCAGCTGAATTTTTTTTTAAGAGTTTCATATATAGAACCAGTGGTGGAATGTAACTAAGTACATTCACTGAAGTACTGTACTTAAGTGCATATTTTAGGGACTTTTACTTTACATGCGTATTTTAATCTCAGACTACTTTGTACTTGTACTTCACTAAACTTAACAACTTAATAGCTCTTGATGTAAAAGGCATTCAAATTGCGGCGCTGGTAGCATTTTCATTCATAAAAACTGTATCTCCGCTTGCTGACTTTTTCCATAGCTCTTAACAAACGTTGAAAAGCAATGAGTAAAGCAGCTGAAAACAAGGCTAAAGGCCCCAAACAGTATAGACCTCGACTTGTTTATATATTTACTTATTTATTTATCATTCAAATTAATTTTCTCGAGGCGCAGCCGGAAGGGGTCCGGTTTGGGGACCTCAGACCTCAGAATTGCAGCCCTGCTTTTCGCAGATGATGTGGTTCTGTTGGCTCTATCACACCGTGACCTCCAGCATGCACTGGAGCGTTTTGCAGCTGAGTGTGAAGCAATTGGGATGAGAGTCAGCACCTCCAAGTCTGAGGCCATGGTTCTCTGTCGGAAACCGGTGGTTTGCCCTGTCCGGGTTGGGGGAGAGTTACTGCCTCAAGCGAGAGAGTTCAAGTATCTTAGGGTCTTGTTCACGAGTGAGGGTAGAATGGAGTGTGAGATGGATCGGCGGGTTGGTGCGGCTTCTGCAGTGATGCGGGCACTGCGCCGGTCCGTCGTGGTGAAGAGAGAGCTGAGCCAGAAAGCAAAGCTTTCAATTTACTGGTCCATCTACGTCCCAACCCTCACCTATGGTCATGAGCTCTGGGTAGTGACCGAAAGAATGAGATTGCGGATACAAGCGGTGGAAATGAGTTCCCTCCATGAGGTGTCTGGGCTCAGCCTTAGAGATAGGGTGAGGAGCTCAGACATCCGGAGGGAGTTTGGAGTAGAGCTGCTGCTCCTTCGCGTCGAAAGGGGTCAGTTGAGGTGGCTCGGGCATCTGATCAGGATGGTCCCAAAACACGCTGGAGGGATTACATATCTCGTCTGGCCTGGGAACGCCTTGGGGTCCCCCAGGAGGAGCTGGAAAGTGTTGCTGGGGAGAGTGATGTCTGGGGTGCGTTGCTTGGCCTGCTGCCCCCGCGACCCGGCCCAGGATAAGCGGATGAAAATGGATGGATGGAACTAATTTTTCAAGGTCAGCAGTCACTTCCACATGGTGGCCTGTAGGCGTGTTGAAATGCTAACATCAGCAAGCTACCAAGACATTAAAATGGTGCCTGTTACATCAGCATGTGACATCCAAAGGTTTTTAACATGCACACCATACTAATGGGCATGTTAGAGTGTTAGAGAATGAACAGGTGTGCTTAAATGGAGCTGTATATCTAACATTGTCTGTAAATACAATGAGGTCATCGCTATCAACTCAAGGACAGGGAGACTCCCTGCCTCTTACATGAGAATGATGGCTAGCAATTGCACTTTCACAAGTCCAATAGAAATAGAAGTGGTGTGGGCCCTTGGTGCTTTCTGTGGGTCTTCAGGTGAGTACCCACCTTCACCGGTGTTTCACCAGTTAAAGCTCACTACACCTCCGGAGGGCTTGACGGCACGCCCCAGCGTCCTGGGGCAGCCCCCTTGGCCCCTCGGGCTCCACAACCACAATGCTCTATGATGTCTCCTCTCTACTGAGGGCGCTCGTTGCGCTTCAGCCACAGCCATCTGGATGCTGCCTCTGCTTGTCTGGTGATGTTATCCACAAGCCTTCTTCTGATTGAAACTCTGATTCCAAGCCTGGACAGGGCGCGGCACAGCGACTGTCCTCGGCACCCTACTTCCACTGGGAAGTTCCATGCCTGCCATCCCACCTGTTGGCATTCGTGGATGAGAACCTGGTACTTCCCGAGCTTCCTCTCATGGGCCTCCTCCATCCTCTCCTCCTATGGCACAGTCAGCTTGAGAAGCGCCACTTGTTTTGTTGCTCTGGACCATAGAACTATGTCTGGTCTGAGGGTTGAGATGGTAATATCCTCTGGAAACTGAAGTTGTTTCTTGAGGTCAACTCACATGTCACAGTCAGCAGCTGTTGCCAGAATCCCCGTGCCAGCTGATGTCCCCCTGGAGCTTTCTCCTGCTTTAACAAATGTGATCAAGCAGGGCCCTTTTCTCCTGATGTTAATAGTGTTCGGTTGAGCTGTAGGCTCTTGGTAGGCACACATATTACTTCCTTCTCATCTGGCTGGCTGGTAGTAGGCGGGGCTTATCAATTAACTCAGTGGTCCAGGAGTGATAATGAGCGTCTTCAGAGAGAGTGAGGGGGGACGGCACTACCGAGAGGCCTGGGGACAGCACCTGGGTTTTTCGCTCTGTGAACCTGACCGCCGACTACCTCCGGTTTTGTGTTTTGTTATTTGTTTTGACCAACCCTTTTATAAAAATTTGAACAATATCTGCCACGACATCGCCTGTGCTGGCCGCTCGTGGGGAGCCTCGTCCGAGCTCACCATTGTTGCTGTTTAGAGGTAAGCCCCACGCACAACCCCACCGCCAGCCAGCCATGTTTCCTCTCTGCACACTCTATGTTAGAGAATGAAGTTACCTAGACACGACCTGAGTCAAACTATCAGTCATTCTCGTAACAAAAGAATGTTACCAGACTAACATTATCAAAATCAAAATACATATTTTTCCTCTGACTGATAGTGCTATTTATCAGTCTGGATTGTTTTTGTGTGAGTTGCTGAGTGTTTACGACATTAGCCGTAGACATGTCTGCCTTCTTTAAATTTAGTGGTACAAGATGGCACTTGACTTGTGATGCTCAAAGCACAAATAAAATCACTTCTTGTTACTTTGATCCATCTCTGCTTATTGGTGTCCAATACAGGAAGTGTCTGTCGACAAATCACATTACACATTACTTTAGTTGGGGGACATTTCAGTTGTTTTCTGAACTTGTTTGCTTGGGTGGAACTTCTGCTGTCCTGCAGTGTGGGTGCATTAAGCGTGTGTGTTTATCAATTATTTGTATTATTAGCAATTTGTCACAGTTTCCAACACATTCCTGTTAAATACCTGCCATTCATTGAACGTGAAAGGAGATATGGAAGCTCTGAGAAACATATATGCTGCGGGAACTGTTACATATCTCAAATCATTAAGTCTCAAATGGTATTTTCAGTAATAAATGACTGAAAATCTTACACAGCAACAAAACTGAGCTGTAAGCTGACAGTAGATCATCAAACAGGCCATCTTCAGCTGTGGTAGGGTGTAGTATCTATGTTTGCCACATGATGGCAGCAGACCTTAAGAATAAGCAAAGTATCTTCTCCTATTATCCATTTCTACATACTTACCATCTTGTATATTTTCAACATGTTGAAGTTGTAGTTGTGGTAAAACCTGTTAAAAAAAGTTTTTTAAAAAGTTTTTAATAACACCCGACTTCACTCTAATTGCTCAGTGTTTCCATTTACACACTTGAGGAACCAAATCGGTGTGCTTTAGCACCAAGGCACTAACTGTTCAGTCACTGCAAGACACTTTGTGAGTTAATCTGACCACCTTTAAGGCAATGACACCAAACTCAAGTAGCATGAAATCACTGCACTGATGGGTGCAGAGATTCATCTCTGTCCTTTTCAAAGCTCTGCAGTGCTGTCTGAGAGTGAAGGACAGCACAGTGTGAGGTAACTACAGGACAAAACTAAAGATGTTGGAAAATAAAGAGAAAGATGTTGCCAAATATTCCTGAGTAATGCTGAGAGCCTTAAGTGATGGTAATGGCTTCATTTGGACATCACTTGTCACCATAACAACTAACAACAATCTGTTTCCTTTTGTACTAGTCAAATGACCACATTTGAGAAAGAGAAGGAGTAAGAAAGAGAAATGTAGAGAAGAAGATGGAGGTTTACTTCTGTCAAAGAAATGCATCAAAATGAGAGGATGGGGGTGGAGGTGGGAGCAAGAGCCAGCTAAGAAAAGGACTACGAGAGGACAGACTAGACAGGAAGAGACAGAACAGAAAGTATTGAAGGTGAGAGGATGCAGAGGCAGAGCCAGTAGCAATGCAGGCAAAACCCGCCGCCACCAACACTCTGTTCTATCTCTCTGAAATTCAGTCAGTCTCAGTGGTCGGCCTGCCATGAATGCTCATATCCCCGTGTGGCGTTCGGCGGGGATTTGATGCCGCGACAGGCTTGAAAAGCAAATGTGATTTTGAGAAAAGCAAAAAAAGGGAAGCAATCAGCAATCCCACCGTGAGAGGGTTGATGAATGGACTCCACGTACTCTCATAGATGTTTATGTGTGTGTGTTACTTTTTTTTTTACAATGGCGACAGAATCATTTGCCTCTTGATAGCTGTTGCCAAGGTGACCTTCAGCTGTACGTGTGTCTATTGTTATGCAGCCTATTATGCAGCATCAGGACAAACAAAACAGGTACAGGTGTAACTATTCAAAAGAGGTATTGTGTGCTTCTGTGTGGATGACACACTATTGAGTGTGTTTAATAGCCTGAGCACATGAAATATCCCATCCAGCCTCATGACAGAGCTCATAAAACTCTGTTTAAACAGGTGGAAAGGAGTCGTATATGGCTCAATGCAGAGCTGCCACCCTGCATTAACGGGCCCGTTAACTCTGCTCGGTGTGCGTGACTGTGTGCCGTCTGTGTGCGTTAATGCTCTGCGACAGTTGCATCTTTTAGGTGTTGAGAGACTTTAAACTCTGGAGATTGAGTGAGTGCAAATGGAAGAGGGAGAGACGGAGAGCAAGACGGATGTATTTGACAACAGAGAGACAGATATAAACGATAAATATTCTGCGAGCAAACATCACATTTCATTCTGTTTACCTTACCTAACTCTGCTCATCTCCCTTCTCCCAAGCCTCTGACCAAGTGTGTGAGGGGAGGGAGTGTGAGGAAACAAGGAAGAAAGGAAAGAGTTTCACTTTTGAAGTTCTTCGACAAAACAGCTCTCTGAAACTCTGAAAAGACAAAATAAAAGATATCCTAACAGGATTCAAAAACAGCGAGACCAACAACACGTCTCTGCACGTCTTCCGACATTCATAAATCTGACAGTATCGTCCCCAGTAGGAAAACACCTGCACTCCACAGAAAGAAGCATGATAGAATCTTCTGGTAGAGGTTTGAAATGAAGAATGTCACATCAGAATGAGCCGTGACAAAATCAACTTCACAAATCTTCAAATCAAAGTTATTAAAAACTGTGAATTCTTCCATTGTTTATGAGCTGGGTGATAATGTGAATGGTCAGTGGGCCCTGATGACATCAGATAAAGTACTGACCCCTTTATTCACGTTATACTAGTAAAACATTTCACTGTGCAATCCATCACGCTGCTTTTTGAATAAAGTTTTCAACAGTCATCCAAACAAGAAACCCAAGATGTAACAGTATGGGTACACATGGATGTTTTTGAACAGGTTAAATCCTCAGAGACATCTCAGCCACACATCAGAAAACCACACACGAGAGGATGTCTTCTCTCTAGCAGATCAAGTCACGTCACTTCTCCAGTTAAACTTTTTTTCTTATCATATCGATATCAGCATTTAAAGGTAACTAGTCCATACCCATTGGTAGCTTTGTCACCTTCTACCTATACCAATCCTCAATGCCTATGTGCAGTTTCACATAGATTGACCACGTCAGTGAGTAGAAAAACGTGGGACAGACAGAATGACTGACTGACTGACAGAATGACACACTGACAGTTTCCGTGATTATGTACCGCATACCATACCATGACTTGATGACTTAGTCATACCAAAAATTAGAAAAAAATCAAACATTGGTCCACAGGGGGAGCCACAGCGATCGGTCGCATTTTAGCCATTTTTAAGCATTTTTCTGTTGTTATAGCGCCACCCAGTTGCCAATTAGAGTTGAATTTGAGGCGTCCTGTTCTACATATCTACCAAGTTTTTCCAACTTTTACCAAGAGGGAACTTTAGATATTGGTCCCTAGATTATGTTCATCGAGTTTCATGCAGATCGGTCAAACTTAGTAGTCTATAGCTGTTATTTCATGCGTCTGATACATACCATAAAACTCTAATTAGTAGCTCGGACTATTATTTGCTTAAATCATTAACGTCACTCGGCTTATATTTGGGACAGGCCTTTCATTACTTTTATGCAAAACTGTTACTCAGCAAGGAAGAAGGAAGGGAGTCACCATTAACCACAGATCTAAACAGATACATAACATTAGCTCAAATGGGTAGCCCGCAAGAACTTCTATAAAATAAACCGCTTGGCAACCAGACCAGGCATCTAATTGAGACAGGCCTTTTTTTGTCAAACTGCTGGTAAAGGGGACTAGGCTTTTAATTCAAATTTTATGGTATTCCATCAACAGCGTGATGAATATAAGTATCAGATTGGACAAAAGCACTGGAGAGGAAAGATGTGACACCAAAAAACTTGACTGGGACATTCAAGGATCTTCCTTCAAAACAATGTATACAGACAAACAAAAGTAATCCCTCTTAATCATCATATCCTCGAAGAGTGTATGGTGTTGTATATATCTGCAGAGACCATGACGTCTGCCTGTATTTTCTTAATCTTCTTATCTCGCTAATCTTGCTGTGTTCAGGACGTCCCTGGGCACAGAGCTCAGGTGAGGTCGGGACTTTATAAAATGTAGCATCCTTTGGGGTTGGCTTTCAATTTCACTTTCACCGGCGATACGGTTCACAAACTGCAGCCAGCAATTCCTGCAGAGAACACAGTTGATGATGATGATATGATGTGAAGAAGAAGGGTAATTAATGCTGTCTGTGTATCTGCTTTCCCTTCATTCAGACATGTTTATAGGCTTCACAGAGGAAGCAGCACAACAGCAACAGCTGCAGTCCTCCTCACTGTCTGTACTGGATCTGAAGCAGGACTCAGAGCTCAGAGCTCACAGTCCTGAACATGGATCTAAGTGGAATTTATTATTAGTAGTGAAGTAAGCGTGTCACTCAGTGAAGCAATGGAGGCACCCTGAATGAACACGCTTAATTTGAACATGTTAATTTTGAGCCATTCATATGTAATTTTGGAGAAAATAAATGCAGCCTAGGTACAAGCACATTCGCATCTCTGGTTGTCTTGTAAACGTTCCTTCCCTGATGCTTCCTCTGAACTTTTCTCACCTGGACCAAGCGTGTAAAGACAGGGTGGAGGGTGTTGTATGCTGTACCAACTGCTAAAACTTGTTATTTTAGGCAACATAAATAAACTTGACTTTGCTTCACTTGACATCCTGTTGGTTTAAATAGGTATGCCTATTCCGTCAGAAGACCGACAGAAAAATGGGACTGAATGCCTTCAGTTTAGTCAGACTGCTCAAAAGCAGCTATCTCAAAAGCTGCTCTGGAAGGCCTTCAATCTCACTAGTCTCAATCAGCACTCAACCAGAGGGCTCCAGCATCGACCCTGTTGAAGCATCCTCGAATGAAGACTGAATGAACTCCAGCTCCACTAGTGGTTGACCCCGACCTTTCTGCATAAATGGGCTTAAGTGAGATGAAATAATAATTTTTCCTCATGGATCAATAGCATGTAGAGTTTTATGTATCATGTGTCCCCCCTGTTGCCACTTAGTGTCCTAACCTTGCTCTGAACATAATGATGTATAAGAGCCTATCTGTCTCTGTCAATAAGAATCCATATCTCACCTTCATCCTCTGCACACATACATCACCCGCTCATATCCATGCATCATACACTAATGGTGCCTTTGGGTTTATACGGCTATAAAATGAATGGGTGTGCATGTGCTGTAGGTGAGGTGACTCCACACAAACAGTCCATCAAGTCAAGTGGACTCAGAGATTATGAAGATGCTGGAATACTAGAAGAGGGTCTGTCAGGGTGGGTCCACTTATTGCATATTCTTATTACTATACGACTGCTCAAAAGCAGTGCTATATGTCCCATGATTGCTCTTTCAACCAGCAACTTCAAGGTACACCATGCAGGAATTGACCCTTCGCTCAGTGTCACCCTCAAACGCTGACTTGCCAATCTAACACATTCTCTCTCTCCAACCTCATCACCTCTCATGGACTTTCTACTTCCACATATGCGGTGCAAGGTATTATGGGTGCATTGGTTGTTGAGGTTCTGGGACACAGTGTCAAGTTCTGTCTGTTACATGCATTGTCTTCTTACAAAAAAACACCTCAGTTTTCACAAGAAATTTACTGTTTACATACAGGCTCTTTTAAAATGAACGTACTACATCGATACAACACCACAACTTGATCTGTTTCTTTTCCTTCAACAGCAAACACACATGGTAAGGTTTAGGGAAATAACCATACAGGACACAAACACCGCTCTCCTAGATGAAAGTCCACCACCACCACCCCTCCTACCCAACTCACTTTCATCACCTTAACGTTCGCTCTAGTCCTGCTGATTCTCCCCCTGATTCCGCTGGGCACCGTTAAACTATAATGGCGACTGGCCGCGTATCATGCCGACGTCAATGCACATCTGTTTTTTTTTGTTGGTGTCTGATGCTACAAGTCACTGCCCAAGCACCGGATTTCGACGACTTCGGAGTGAGACCAAGTTGGCCAATCATAGCGTAGCATCATCCAGGTCCAGGGTCCAATAACTATATAGCTGTGCTCCATAGACTCTCATGCAAACGTTTCAAATCTTCTTCATTTTCAGGCAGGTTTTGTGGATTTGAGGTAATCGTGGTTAGACCTTGTGCCAGGCGCAACAGTGATACTCGTTACCTAGAGAGGTTGGAAGACGATATATGAAAAACATTAAACATTCTACAGTTTGTTGCTAAGTTAGCACTTCTATATTTAATTTTTCAAACCTTCATACCTTGCTGAAATTTCACCAAAGTATATGGTATATAATGGCATGTGTGTGGCTGAAACCTTAGTGTCTCCTTCTCACAGTGCTTGTATGAACTACAAATATAACATTTGCTACTACCGTAGGGATGTTCTATTTGTTGTAATGGAGATGTCAAAGCTATAAAAAGGCTAACCGCTTGCACCTACCTGTCCAACAGAAAGCAGGACAACTCAGAAATGCACTTCACCCTCCCCTTCATAGCTCGCCAGGGAACGTGAAAGTAAAAGCCAATCCCACATTCACTCTGGTTTTGAAACGAGCTTCGTCCACTTGGCCTTTGCCTTGTCATGTTTGTGATTTTTTTTAGGCACTGTGATTTTCATAGCTTCCTCTTGGATGTGTGCTGCTCATAGATTGTATAAAATAATGGATGTATCCACTGTGATGTCACCCAGTGGTTTGTTGACACCCGTTTTGTGGCCTCAAGTTCAGCATTTCAGCTGTCACCACTCATGGACTGTGGTGATGCCTCGCAGACAGCCTATCATTCAAAGCCGCTTGCCCTTAAAGATGCATAACTTTAAGCCTTGATCAAATGTAAACGTGTGAGTAATATAAAATTTCACCCCTCATACAGTTGTCACGATGGGGGAAATTAGCTACAGAGATCAAAACCTATTTTGGATTATTTGGTACTTTACCTTTGCAGCATTGCCGATGAAAGCAAACAAGTTTGTCCACACTATTACATTCTTTATTTTCCCCTGAGACTTTTCCCTTTTTGGATTTGGAATCCACAACTAGCCTATCTGGGAAGACTTGAGACTACTATAGTCATTGCTAATGATGTTTTAGATGAAAAGGCTTCAGGTTGTAGACGTATGATGCACATTTTAGTAGACAAAATGTTAAAGCATTTTTTAAAATCAGTGTATAGGCTACGCATTTTTCAGTTGAAGAATGTAAGAATGATGAGAATGATTTGCTTATGGAGCCAGCCTCAAGTGGCCATTTAAGAAGCTGTAGTCTCTGGCACTTCCGCATTGGCTCCATTAATAAGCCCTGGAGGTTGCCACTGCTCGTTAGCTAAAGTTTTATAAAGTCATGACCTCACTGGCATGCTGTTATAGGCCTGGGGCCACACAGTGACGACAAAAATGAGAGGAAAATAAGAAAATACAGACAAAGGGCAGCGTCTCTGCAGAAAAATACACTGCCACACACTCTAAGTGCGTCATAAGTTATTATTGAGACAGATAACTTTTGTGAGTTTATATATTAATTTCCAGGAAAAATCCTCCATTGTATACATTCAAGGTAACCCTCACTTTACTAAACTAACTCAAATTATCTAACACTAAAAGATGCTAGGTGTCATTTTGTTGATCAAATTTCAATTTCTTAGCACAACTTTCAGTTAAGTTCGACACTTTTGAAAAAAATCTGTGTATGCCAGTTTATTTGATGGGTCAATCAGCATAAATTGCCGCTCACCATGGCAACAGTTCCCATGTGTGTCCTGCTATCGCAAACAGTGCTGAAATGACCTTCATTTCAATACCATGCATATTCATCTCATCTGGAAGACACAGACAGAGGCTGGGTCAGAGTGGGTGGAGGTGGAGATGAAGAAAGAAGATGACGGGATGAAGAAATAAGGCTACTGCACAGAGGAGGACTTGTGTAGGAGCAAATACCCATGCACACACACACACACACACACACACACGATCCCCTGCCAGGCCTGAGAGTTAAATAATTCAGCAGAACGGGGATGTTGCTGAGGGCAGTGCTATGTGGAGTGGGGACTGTCAGTCTCAAGCGCACATAAACTAGAATATTCCATTCATCAGTGAACATCAGTTTAATAAATAATTTTGCAGACATTTACCATTTTGTGATAAATCTCGATATCGGACAAAACCAACAAACAAAAACCTGAGACTTGCTCAAAAAGTAACCAGGTGACAGTAGAGCAACAGAGATATCAGTTTTGCTGTACATGTCGGCTGATAAGTAACAAGGAATTGCAGCACAGCAATGTTAAACTCTAGGGTGATTCAGAAACTGTCACCATGACATTATTTGTCCACCACAGAGAACTGACAACTTGACTTTTTTTCCTGTCAAACATTCCATTTAATATGTACCTGGATTTGTATTCTCAAAAAAGTTTTTCAAAGACATATGTAACAAGATTGTTTATGTGTTATGTTAAAGAGGCAACAGATAGCATCTTTTCCTAAATATATCATTATGAAAATAATGTGGGTTGCACAGGGGAGTGGCCACAGTAAAATCAGACTATCAGCGTTTACATAGGTTACTTAGTGGCTTTGCAATCTTTGTAATAAGCTTCTGCCACCGGTGCTGAAATTTCGCAGAAAAAATCTGCTTTACGGCAGGAAA
>NC_065510.1:7247859-7266469 GCF_006386435.1 Epinephelus moara | reverse complement strand
CTAAGTGAACACTGAACTTTGTTTCCCATTCAATTTGAGCTCCAACCGGCCGCATCGTTTCCATACGGTACTGTTTATTCTAGAATGGGGACTGTTTACATGTACATATTGGTATAATTCCACTGTGTCTACTGTTGTTTGTACTGGTACTGTACATATTGGTATAATTTACTGTGAGTTGTTTGTACTGGTACTGTGCATTCTGGTATAATTATTTGCATCACTATTTGTTTCCTCTTCAGATAAATCTGATAATTGCTGCTCGGTCTCCTTCCTCATTTATTTAGTAGAGTGTCCACACACCTTCTCATTCTACATATACATAGAGGTACTGGTGGCTTTACAGCCTACATTTTATTTAATTTAGAGACGCTAATAGAGTCATATAATGGATTATCTCTGATCCCCACGGTAAATTTGGTCGTTGCGACAGTGTGACGCAACACCACTGACGCTAGGTGGCGCCAGGCTAAAAAAGAAACAAATCCTATCTGTTGCCTCTTTAAGTCGCATAGTAAAAAAGAAAATGAAGTGCCAAGTATTTGAACTTTACTTATTGTGTTATATGTATAGCAACTGCCCTCTACTGGTTGAAACCCTGCTATTGCAACTGAATTTTGCTATCGGCTGGTGGCAAGTGACACATATGGTGGCAGCTTTCATAACCAACGCCCCCCAGCAACAGGAGTGACTGGGTGCGTCCTAGTCCATGTTAATACGTCTTTTATGTACAAGAGGCATTTTATTTTTCATTTCAAGGGTGGAAGTACTTAAGCCAGAACTCATTTACTCATAACTGTGTTAAACTTGTCATTGAATTATTGAAAGGGACAGTTCACCCCAAAATCAAAATACATTGCTGTTTTGTTGTAAGTTGCCAAGTGTTGGAGATATTGCCCATAGAGATGTCTGCCTTCTCTCGAATATAATAAAACTAGACAGCACTCTGCTTAGGGTGTTCAAAGTGCCCAACAAATACGTTTGAAAAAACTCAACATCTACTACTACTAGCTCACCTAGCACTTCTGACCTATCTAACATTACAGCTCAGCCAGAGAGGACAAAATTAATGTTAACATCCGGTGCTTCCACAAGCCTGAGCCTCTCTTACATGAGTAGATGCACGCTTCCTTCTGTGCCGTGATCCGGTTGGCAGGTGTTGTTCAGTAGAAAGAAAATAGTTCCTACATGAAACTGCTTACAACAAGATGTGTGGATTATCATGAGAGACACTGCTGTCAAATGTTTTTTTTCTAGTTCCATTATATTTAAGAGAAGGCCGATATTTCCAGCACTGGCCAACTCAGATCAAAACAATCTAACTGTCCATTTAAAGAATAAGGCTGGCACCATTCCATATTTTTCTCATTGTCAACAAATCCCATGAAAAGACCAAAACCAGGAATGCTCTAGTCTATCTGTTAATACTGTCTGACTTCTCTGGTCTGCGGCACTCAGTCCCAGGCCCCATTGGTTCCTGCTTGAGAAGACTTATCCTAAAAAGCGTTACATATGTCTTTATCGCTCTCTTTTGAAAAAATAAAAATAAAAAAGTAGATATAAATTCCAGGATCATCTGCAAACATCTTACAGCAAACCTTACTCACTCTGGAGTAAATAGTGCATTTGTTGGGGACTATTTTCACCTGCGCATTATTATTCTTTTGTAGAACAAGTGAGCATTTATGGCAGCAGAACGGCGCGTGTGGGTTTTATTAAAAAAACTTCAGAGCTTTTTTTCTTGGTAATGGAGGGACATGTAAATCAGTGCATTCATCTGTTTTTAATACTGTTTGGAACAATGGAGCTTGATGGCACAGAGGAGTAAGCTACAGCAGGCTTTAAGCACGCAGACGATACTTGTTATTAGGATCATTCATTGTTGGTTGTGGTCTTAAAATTGGATCTGTCGACGATAAGAAAAAAATCAAGAATATCACCATTCTTATCCTTTAAATGTTTCTTTCATTTGCATTTGAATGAACTTCCACTAGACGAGAATAATAGTTTATTTGTGTAAGTTTAATTTGCTCTCTGCTGTCTCCCTATTCCTCTTTAGCATTTTCACTCCTTGTTTTGCTCCTGAAATCAACACGGTCAGTTTCTCATCTCTCTGCTGTCCGTTTTTTCATTTTGTATGAACAAAGATCGAAAAACTGCACCTTTTTGTAAGAGGAAAGCATTTTGCCCAGTGAGCAAAACCATTGAGCCTGCATAACTCACTGTCTGTATGACTAGACTGAGTGCTGATGATTTGTTTGGGTGATTTGAACACTTGTTGGAGTAGCTGTTGATTTTTACTTTGACAGATGGAAAGAGAGAATGACAAGGAACACAGAGAGATCGGGAGGAGAAAATAACAGAAAATGGAAGCAGAAAATTGGAGTGACAGGAGGAGGACGGGGGGAAATAAAGAGGATGAGAGAGGAGGAAGGCTAATGAGTTTCTGGCTCTCAAGTGCAGACACAAAATTTGTGAAATCGATGATATAATTTTTTTCACAAAGTGGGTGTAAACATGTCACTGAGCTATCTACCAATACAGCAACACATACTTGACAGATGAGGGCTTATTAAGAGTCAGTGTGCGCCGCTCATATCATTCAGCATTTACTTCCAGACCATCAGCCGGACCAAGCTCAAACAAACTGGCCTTCACTGTCAAATATAGTTATACATGTATTTCTATTCAGGTGGGAACACAGGAAACACTTGAAGAGTGTGATCAAAGGGAATGGGAGACAGCAGCTCCACTACCAACACAGGAAAATGTCTACTGTGGGTCAAACCAACTGTTCTAAAGACTATAATGAATATTAACACATCCAATTTCTTCAATCCTCACCTAGTCGACCATCATTGGCCAAGTAATGTGCCTTGAAGACAGGAGGGCAAATCCTCCCCATATGACATACGTCCTTTGTTTCTATACCCTCTAATATACAATGATACAGATCTTTTTTTCATATAGCACCACTACTGTTTAGGTTTGGTTTAGGAAAATAATCATGTCTGGGCGTTGGCACATTATGTACTTCTCATGTGACATTAAACACATAACTTAAAATAACTCAACATTGACTTCTGATTTCACACAGGACACAAAGCCCGGTCCTCTGAGTCAAAGTCCTGTGTTCGTTTGACCGATGGTGGATGGGCATACGTCACCTAAATTCCTTATTTGCTCCTGTTATGATAACTACAGCCAAAAGAGGTCGTTTTTTAGGGGGGACAGTCTTTTTATGTTATATAATTTACACTGGGTATCAGCTGATTAAGGATTCCTTTTTTCTGTTGTGTTCACACCGGGCGTGAATAAAACAATTTGTGCAAGTGAATTACATGTTAAGTCAATGTCAAAGACCTGATTAGATGCAAATTCCTGCCAGGTTTTGTGTCATATGCTTATTTGCGAGAGCTGAAAAATCTGAACTTCAGCAACCAATTCTTGCGGCAGTAGCCAATCAGCATTGAGATCCTCCAGGGTGATATGACGCCAAGGACATACCGGCGGAAGTTCATATTTCAATATAACAATTTCACGTGGGTTATGCACGTATGGAACGAGTCAATGCAAAATATTGGAAACTAAACCAAACTTGCATGAGTAACACGATGCAAAAATTTACATCACGTTTGGGGTGAACACAACATTACAGGGACCAGGCTGTTCTCATGCACTGTTGGTGCGTACACCTACAAAAGGTAATGTACTAGTAATTCGTAAATAACCAACATAATCAGGAAGGCTGTGATCTTGTGACTAATGCACTGACGAAAAAGATGGAAGCAATAGAATGAGCAAAAGTCTGCATAAGTAGGCAGCTGAGGGCGGTGGATGGGTCAAACAAACACATAACTTTCCCCAGGAGACCGCTGTTCATGTTCTATTCAAAACCATGTGACTTTGAGTTATTTTAAGGGACATCAGTTTCTTTTCCTGAACCTAATGTACACATCTTTATTCTCCTGAACCTTACATAACTTTATTTTCCTATACGTAACTTTAATTTCCCATATCTAATCAACGTAACTGTAGGCTACCGTCCTAAACCTACCTACATAACTATACATTTTGTACTTAACTTAACTTTAGTACTCTAGTAAAGTTATGTACTTAACATACGTACTTAAACTTCCTCACTTGAGGCAGTAACTCTCTCCCAACCCAGAGGTTAAGTATCTCAGGGTCTTGTTTACAAGTGAGGGTAGAATGCATGGTGAGATGGATCGGCGGTCTGCAATGATGTGGGCGCTGTGCCGGACCGATGTTGTGAAGAGAGAGCTGAGCCGGAAAGGCGAAGCTTTCGATCTACTGATCCATTTGTGTCCTAACCCTCACTTATGGTCATGAGCTCTGGGTAGTGACTGAAAGAATGAGATCGCGGACACAAGCCACCAAAATGAGTTTCCTCCGTGGGATGTCTGGACTCAGCCTTAGAGATAGGGTGAGGAGCTTGGACATCCGGAGGGAGCTCGGAGTAGAGCTGCTGCTCCTTCTTGTTGAAAAGGGTCAGTTGAAGTGGTTCAGGCATCTGATCAGGATGCCTCCTGGGTGCCTCCTGTTAGAGGTGTTTTGGGCACATCCAACAGGTAGGAGGTCCCGGGGCAGACCCAGAACACGCTAGAGGGATTACATATCTCATCTGGCCTGGAAACGCCTTGGGGTCCCCCAGGAGGAGCTGGAAAGTGTTGCTTAAGTTACACTGTGTGAGCACTGGATGTAAAAACACACATTTTCAGTCTAAATTTTATCAGAACGGGGCTGCAGAGGTGAAGAGCTCCCATTTTCCACCATTTTCAACTCCTGCTTTCACTCTGTTTTCTCAAATGTAACTGCTCCAACAATGAATAACAGCAGGAGAGCATATCACACAGAAAAAGCATGATGGTGGTCACACCATTTCACCACCTCCACCCCTATCAGACACTGAGACGAAGAGATGAAGGTCAAAGAAGTGCCTGGAGAATTCTCTCAGGACACAATATTACGCAATTTTGAGGCAATGAAATCCTTCAAGTCTTAAAAAATTCTGTTTTCAGTTCCAAAGTCAAGGTTAAAATTGATCAGTTCAGCTTTAACTAAGTTGTGTTTCTTTGTTTGGGTGTAGCAGGGTGATGGAGACAGATGAAACAAGGAAAAAACAAAAAAAACACAATCATATTCTTCAGTATGTAACGTGAAATAAATGGGTGAAGATTTCCACTGGGTCCCATTGAAATCAAAATGTTTGTGCCTATGACGTCATTTGGCGGAAAGTGCACATAAACTCAAAGCGCAACATAACAGGGACTCACTCTGTTCGTGAAATACACCGAAGAGGTGAATCAAGGTCTACACTCTATTGATTCCCCTCATTAACTCTCTGCCAATCATAAAAGAGAAAATCTAGATAAAAAGAAGCTGATGATAGACAGAGATAATTTACAAATCTGATATAATTAGGATGTGGATTCTACAAAATGGGGTTCAGTATGAGGAAGATTAATATCAAATATGTTGTACATGTTATGAATACTGAGGAGCTTTGTGACAGTACTGACGCTGATCAGCAGGGGTCAGTAGAGCGCTGCACTCTGATTACATATGCAACCGATGAAGCTGAGAGGGAGGGATGTGAGAGAGCTAACAGACTTTCAATCAACACTAGGGTAGAAGGTAGACACACACACACACACACACACACACNTCTACAAAATGGGGTTCAGTATGAGGAAGATTAATATCAAATATGTTGTACATGTTATGAATACTGAGGAGCTTTGTGACAGTACTGACGCTGATCAGCAGGGGTCAGTAGAGCGCTGCACTCTGATTACATATGCAACCGATGAAGCTGAGAGGGAGGGATGTGAGAGAGCTAACAGACTTTCAATCAACACTAGGGTAGAAGGTAGACACACANTGCAAGCGAATATAAACATTTGCGTTCAATAAGCTACTGTCTACACGGTTTATTCTTCAAATTTTACTTGATAAAAATGTTAGTTTCATTCGTAGACTACAGGAGCACCTGCACAGTGACACTTACATCTCTCTGAAAACTATTATTTGTCCCGTTTTTATTTAGGCTGCTCCATCTATTGTCAAACGACATGTTCCATTCCACTTTTTTATGAGTAGTGGGAACACAGCCTTTATAAACCTCGACTGCTACTGAAGGTAAAATAAAATATCTGGTAGACCAACAAACCAATGACTGTATACAGTCTGTGGTAGAAAGCACACTCGACAAAATACTGCTTTGATCGTATGAGATAATCACACATAATGGGATTTTGGCGCCACCTGGTGGAGTACACAATTAACTACATCCGTATTAGGCAACATTTCAGTCCCAGGTGAAATAAATTGACATTTACACTCGTTGGAAAACATTTTAGTCCAGTAATAAGGCCACACTTAAGAAAAAAGTGGGTGGAATAATAATACACCGAGTATTATACTCCTAAAAATATTACCCTTTGACATATTTAAGTCACAGCTGCAGTGAACACACTTCAGGGGCTTAAACGCCTGGTGGAGCTGTTAGTGGTTTGGGGAGAACATATTTCCCTCAGTTAATTAGGCTGCCTGAAAAGTCATGTTTTCTTCACCTTAAACTGAAACTGTATCCACACACAAAAGTGTTTGAAATAATTTCAGATATTTTAATAAGTAAAAAAAGGTCTGCTGGGTTTTCCAGGGAGCAAACTTACCTTGGATGAAGAAGAGGGCCGCCATTGGTGACGTTACAAGTACGCCACTAAACTCCAAAAAGTTGTCTCAAAGTCATGTCACGGTCATTCCTCCAGCAGGACACGACAGTGTTTTTTAATAAAATGCTACAGATATAATAAATTGACCAGTATAATTAAGCCATTATACCTATTTTGAGCACAGGTATCGAAGAGGCGAGGAGCGTTCAAAAAAGTCCTTAATTAGTTACACGTGCGCAACGCCGTTCGTGTCCAAATTGACCGGAAGTAGAAGTTAAAGGACATGTCCGTATTTTTTTTAATGTTCTTAAATAAAACACTCTTAAACATGGAAAAGTTAAAAGCAGGGCCACAAGAGCATCTGAAAATTTATTTACCAGTTAATTATTAACAATAATGAATGCTTGTTATGCATTCTGTAAAACAAATAATGGTATGAAACACAATTTTTGTATGACAAAACAGAAAATTGAAAATGACAGCAATAAAATGAAATGATAGATGTGAAAAAAACAGCCTCTACATTAAACTGTTTGTTGCTAGCGTTCTATTGGATAAATTAGATAGAGTAGGTTGGTCATAGTATTGCCCAGTAACCCTGCTCTTGTACATGCCTGTACCACTCTCATTCTTTTCCAGTCATATTGGAGTGATCACCACTGGCTCCAAATATCTCTGAATGATCAGGGTTTAATTATTTTTACACCACAGTTAAATGAAGTTTATGCATTGGCATGAAATTACAGGCTATATGTGATCAAATATTGTATTTGTATTTTAAATGTTTCAGTCTGTCATTGTTTCCATATGATTTCTGTAGTCACTGCAGAACCAAGAACAGCTCTGCAACACTACAGGGCCAATGTGAAAGCTTTTGCAATTGCAAGGGCCTCTGAATAAAGACATTTCAATCTGGGGTTTGAACCAAGAGGTACCTGTCCTCTTGAAGGACACTTCAGTCACACTGCCGCTCCACGTTTTGCTTTCTAATCGTTGGCTGCATGTTTAGCCAGGTAATTACCTGTTAAGCCGCTGCAATTGAAGGAGGTCAGGATACAGAACAGACAGGATAGCGTGCAGCCATTCACAACACAAGTGGAGCACTACTCAAGGAGGACGAGAAGGGCTGTGCTGCTCGTTTTGCTGTTTTCTACTCTAAACATTTAGCAGAGGGAATTAAGGTAAGCAGACTGCAGTGAAGTAACTGGATTCATATTTAAGATGTTGGATGTCAAAGATTAGTGGTGGAACCAAAGAAGTTACTTTTGCATTAAAGTCTTTTCATAAACATGAGCTTTGATCCTCTTGCAACCTTTCCTTTTGCATCCCATTATGCATTTATAAAAAATATTTTATTAGCACGTCCAAAAATGCATGTTTACTGCAACCAATACAGGCGAAACATTGTTTTTGAGTGAATGTTACCATACACACTGTATATCCACAGCATGTCCAAAGCAGAAGAGCGGACAGCCTCTACAAGTTCAGTCAACTCAGCTGCATCAGAAAGGTAAGTTTAGATGTACAAACCACGAAATATGCCAATGCCAGTTCTCATGATACATTATGTATGTGGGTCAAGGGAAGTTTTCCCTATAATCAAGGTATCTTCAAATCTTTGCCATCTTTGCTTTTTAATGTTTTTCCCATGTAGTAGCAGAGATGGTTCCACATCAGGTTCAGTCTCTGAAACACCCAAGAAATCATTAAAGAAGTCCAAGAAATCCACTGAGAACATGAACAAAGTCTACAACTCTGTGCTCAACAGTGTTTTTGGGGCGGTAAGTAGCACACATCCACATTTTGTGAATTAAATCAATATTGTTGAACTGGATGTGACCATCTTCTTCTTGGCTATAATTGTGCTTGACCTCTGGTGTGGCCCTGTGACCTCTATCCTGCACTGCAAGACGCCATTGAAACAGTTTAAGTAATAGCTTTTTACTTTAAACACCAATTTACCCCACTCTTTATTTAATAAAATTTGTGTTTCAGCTGAGCATGAAGCTTTTCCTCACATTTTAAAGCACTGTGATCTTTTAATGATGGGCTGAGAAAGGCTTGGAGATTGCTTTGAATAAGATCAAAAGGCACAGATGCTCTTCACCAGTTAAAGGCACCGTATGTCAGACATTAAAACATCAGAGTCAGAAGTGAGTAGGAAGTCAGGCAGTGTGCTTAAAGTTTTGTACGTGATCTTTCTCGAGCTGCTATCACTAAGCTGGGTGTGTCTGCAGCATTAGTGGCTCATTAGCTGAGGCTCACTGTCAAACCCTCTTAGGGTTATCCAAGTGAGGAGCACCACCAAACACTTGGTTGATTCAACGTGAGAGTATTTACTTTTTCCATTGTACATATTTATTGTTGTCTCGCACAAGACAATGAACCATGATCATACCCGAGAATTGCCCTCTATGTCTTCTGTCATTTAATTTTGTTTTACTGCTTATTATTACTTCAACATGCAGAGTATACATGTTCAGAAATACAAAGTACTTACATGTCTTTGACACTGAAAGCAATACAGCCATTTATGTATAAGTCAAGATACTTTGGTAGTTTTTAATATTGCACAGTGTACAATTGTCTCTCCAATTATAAAAATATATTAACCTTTCAACATGTGTTTTATTACTGTCTCTGTAGGAGCGAGAATTAGCTCAGGCTGAGTTGGATGGTAAGTGTCATTGCCACATCTCACCAGATTACAGAGTCATTATAACTGTTGACATGTTAAAAGCTCCATCTTTAGTAATATCAGAAAACCTTAAACCCTCTGGAACGGTTGTAATCTCTCTGTGACCCCTGACCTTTCTTACAGAGTTGCAAGAGGCCTTCAAAGAGTTTGACTATGATCAAGATGGATACCTGAACTACAAGGATGTGGCTGAATGCATGAGGACCATGGGATACATGCCCACAGAAATGGAGCTGCTAGAGATAGTACAACAGATCAAGATGAGAAGTAGGTTGATATAAGGTCCTTTAAAAATGAGCCAAAACCAGACCCTTTAATAAATGTATAGAATACATGCACACAATGCCTTTAAAATATGCATCTGTCCTCTCCGCAGTGGGCGGGTTAATGGATTTTGAGGACTTTACTGAACTGATGGGACCCAGGATGATGGGGGAGACTGCTCACATGCTCGGACTCAAAGAGCTCCAGTCAGCCTTTGTGCAAGTACGTCAACTGATAATTTGGGCAATTTCCTTGCCTTTTTTCCCACTCTGACACACACTGAAATGTCCAAAGTAAAACCACTTGTTTGTGCAGTTTTCAACCCATTCTCATCATGACTTTTTGTTTTTAAAAGTTTGACCTCGACGGAGACGGAAAGATCAACCAGGACGAGATGAAGGAGGCAATCAAGACGATGCTGGGGGAGAAGCTGAAGAAAGGAGAACTGGAGGAGATCTTAAAGGAGCTGGACATCAACTCAGATGGAAGCATTGACTTTGAAGGTGAGAGTAAGAAGTTCAGACGATAATTGCGCATCACATTTTATGCATGTGGACCAAATATCATTGGCTATTTGCTGTTAAACCAATAAACTCAGCACTGTCTTGACTTGCTCTGTTATCTCTCTCTGCTCTCCAGAGTTTGTGATGATGCTCTCCATTCGCTAGTTGCTGAGAAGACTGACTACAAGGACAAGCTACACTAACACTTCTGAATCATTCCATAGATAGTTAATACAACTATGAATGTAATGTAGGTATAGACATCTACAACATAATGTGTGCCTAACTGTAATAACTGCATGACTTGCTAAGATATTCTGATCGATACATGAATCTTTTGCAGTGATGTTACATGTAAATAAGACTGAGATGTTTTGCTATTTTTAATAAAGAAATTAAAATGAGTTTTTAAAATGTGTCTTTCGATTAAACACCATGACAATATTATTATAATATACAATATAAAAAGTAATTAATTGACTGATCACATTCCTCTCAAACAGACTTTATTCCAAAAACAAGTCTTTTATTACCCCCAGGTCATTGTCAAACAACAAAATGGATGTAATTATCATCTTCTAGCGAATATAAGTTAAATATAAATTAAAGTCATGTCACTTGTCAATTGTTAACAACAATGCAGCTTTGAGCTTTGTCACATCTACTGTCTTCAGAACTGGAGAAGCACTTGTACATCCAAAACCATGATGGTGCACGTGTGTCAGGAAAAAAAAGTCACATTTTCAGAATAAAATCCCACATCAGGCCAACATTTGATGGTGGCACTAGAACCAATCATAAAGAGAACTTATGTCCTATTTGAAGATCTAAAAGTTTAACACTACTGGTAACTTAATCTGCTTATTATTATAACATCAAACTATATGTGCACAGTTATGAAAGATCTGCAAGATGCACCACATGTGATCTGCTGAAATTAAAGTCTTGTTATCAGACAAGAAACAGAATAAAGGAGAGATATCCAACTTGGTGTTTCACAGGAGGAGACGAGATGTACGAGACAATGCCATCACAGGAGTCAGGAACGGGGCTTCAGGGAATACTAATTCAGATGTCTAAGGACTGTTTGCAAGCATGGGCTCTCTACTGTACATGTAGCGCCAGTACCACCACAAAAAAAATGTTGGGATAAATTAAAAATAAACATATCTCACATCAAGTATATCACTCCTCACGAAACCTTATGAACTTGTGTTTCCATGTCTTGCTTGCTCAATAAGTACAGTAGACTATGTTAGGGTGTATATGCTAAAAAGGGGTGACTGTCCACAGTGAGTCAATGACTCGTCTATTTCCTCTCCTCTTACAGGAATGTTTGCACTAACTTTTGGAAACCTTTTAACAACCTGAAATACCATCCAAAAAGCAGATTTTGTAAACAAATGCATATAAGTCTTCTGGCATGTAAGAAGAGCTAATGTGAACATTTTGTGCACTTTGTATGGTACTCACATTGGCAGGGTTGAGGGTATTCAGGCATCCCCAGGATGACACACACTAAAACTGGATGCACTCAGGTTACTGTAGTGTAAGATGCTGCTGGATTAAAGCCCATACTGAATGGTATAAGGATGCATGTTGTGTCACTTCCACAGCTTAGTGAGGCTATCATGAATAGATTCAGCAGCTTGTTACTGTGTGCTGAAGGTACGTTTTGAGTATTTGTGGCAAGTTTGGACCAACATCATGCAAGGGTGTATTGTCCAATGGTCACACTGCAGTCACTCAAAATCACATCACAACATCCTTCGATGTACAGCCCAAAACACAACAAGCAAGTGGCTACAACACCTATGCCTCTTGTCTCTCTGTTAATGCCAGTCTCTACGTGCTATTAAACCTCTCTTCTTCTTGTAACTTCTTCATTTTTCAATCCTTTCTTCTGTCAGTCCCCCTACATGGTAGATAGATACAGATGGATAAGCTTCTTCTTCTATTTTGGCTATCCACAACTCACAGTGTCTTCATGGTGCGACAGGACAACTGCTAGGCTAGTAAGACTTGTTGGCGATCTGCTGTTGTCTACAGCTCGTTGGTCAGCTCGTCAGCAAATTCAGCCATGATGTCATGCACCCAGATGTCCCTTTCTTCCTGTGAAGTGTCAACCAGGAAGACCGTCAACTTCCTGTCCCACGGGTTAGTGGCTTCCTGTATGGCCTCCAACTGTGCCACGAGTGGTTTCTTCTCCACATGGTTCCTGAAAACGATCGAAGCCTCCTCCGACCACTGCCTCGGCTTCAACCCTGCAAGGGAAACAGGTGTGAAGGTTAAGGTCAACTTCACGTTAATGATGAAATATTAACATTTAATGCTACATGAAATAAACACTAGATAGGCACTTTGCTTGCTGTGTGCATAACTATTCCGATGATGCTCTCACTGACTTTACACTGTGGGTCAGTGACAATACAATTATTTTACTGCCCTATAAGAATATAACATAATATTCATAGATACTATGTTATTGTTGTTATGTGAATTTCCATTTATTGTAAACTGCTCCGAACTTTTAAGTAGGTCTACCCCTATTTTTCCTCATTTATGATTGTTTGCCCTAAAAGGGGCTCATTTAGTAGATGACTGAGAGAAACTCAATCTCCTAACAGATGAATGGGTTTTATTTTCCACTGTGTCTCTAGCACTACCATTAACACAGAGTGTTCTTCTCTCAGGCTCTTTTCATGGCTCAAGAATTAAAAAAACAAGTATTTTGAGCTCTGGTCTTCTTTTTTCATTAGATAATGGTTCTTGCAGGTACTGCACTGAACCACTTCACCATAGTTAAGCACTGGCACCGAATAAAATAGCAGGGACGGGTTGCACAAAATACCATTAGTTTTCTCCTTAAAGGAGAAGTCTGGTATTTTGCACTTTGAGCCCTATTTCTGGGTTGTTGAAGATGAAATAGAGTGGTCATTACCAAAATAGTGACGACTGCTCATTTTCAGAGAATTTGCCTTTCCCCTGCCTGGCTTAACAGTGCTGCCTATGGCCATGTGTGAACCATTGCAATGTAATGGGAAAACAAACGTTTAGGGTGGTTTTTAGGACAGGTTCACACATGGCCATAGGCAGCAGTGTTAAGCCAGGCAGGGGAAAGACAAAATTTCCCGAAAATGAGCAGTCGTCACTATTTTGGTCTTAGCCACTCTATTTCGTCATAAACAACCCAGAAATGGGGCTCAAAGTGCAAAATACCGGACTTCTCCTTTAAGAAAACAACCTTGACTGAGGCAGTAATGATTCACCCATGAAAGGGTTAGAGTTTCCTTTTTCTTTAAGAAAACAGTGTGTCTATTAAGAGATAAATGCAGAGGTTTTCAGGTGTAGTTTTCAGTTCAGATCAAAGATCAAAATATGTGTGAATGCTTCATCAGATTTAAAAGCTTGTTTTCTAATTATTATATCATGATGTAATCTCTGGTTTAAATGTGACCAATTTTCAAAGTTTCATTCTGCCAAAGTTCTTGCAGAGCTGCTTTTAACATTTGTGAACTTGGCTGTCTTATTTTGTGAGAAAAGGAAAAATACAGGTATCAAGGAAAAAGTTAGGTATCAAGTAGTACCAAAACACAGGTATCATATTGGCACTGGTATCAAAAAAGGCATGATGAACACTGCCCAGCTCTTTTCATGAACGTGATGAGCAAGACAGGTCACACAGGGATTTTTTGTGGTTTTAACAGTTGAAGCATTGTTAGCAATAATGAGCTACAGTTCAACAGTAAGAGGTTCCTTGTGTAATTTAGTTTTAGTGACAGTCCGTCTGTGACAGCATCGCGCAGAGGGGATGTGCTCACTGCTGTCTTGGCTTTAAAGTACAATCCCATAATAACTGCTCAGCTCCATCAAATGATGGGCTCCATTTATGACCACGGCAGCCGCTGTGAACACGCCAGCAAACGTCACCGTCACTTGTTTCAACCCCGTCCTGTCTTTTTTAACTCCCGTCCTTAACCTCCCCTCAGATTGCTAAAACGCCAGAATTGACAAGAAATTACAGAGCAGATGAATGCGGACTGTTAAATGTCAAGAGAGAGAAGAGGAGGGGTGAGTGGGGAAAGGATGAAGAGAGTGGGGGAGGGCAGGGGATGAGAGAATAGAGAGAACTGTCGAGGAGAAAGGTAGACGAACGGAGGGGGAGAGTTGGAAGTTTTTGTGTGTTAGTTTGTGTGTGTGTGTTAGAGTGGCTGACATTTGAGTTGGGAGCAGATTGGTGTTTGGAGCTTAGTCCCTTCGCTTCAGGCTCCCTGTCAGCTCATTTACAGCGCTGAGAGACCAGAGAAAGAGAGGGCGAGGAAACTGAAAGAAAGAGAGTAAAAGGTTAGGAGAGATAAGAGGAGAGCATTTCTGTGGAACGAGGGAGACAGCCAGAAAGTTTAGTTTGATGCAGTTACTTTTTAAAAAACAGAAGTGAGAAAGGAGATGTAGAAATAGCACAAAGGGGCACATCTGATAAAAACAAACTGAGTTATACCTGTATTTTCCTCAGTAAAACAACAACACCAAACACAACAGATTTTGGATAAAGCTAACAGATTGTCTTTGAACTGGAGTCTCTCACTGAGACAAAATGAAGCACTGGCCTTTTCAGTATGAAAATGAGCAAGCTGCATGGACAACGCTCCACATGTTGGCCACTGGTCCCACATGGCAAAGAGAGGTAACTGCTTGAATTCTGTGACTTCAGTGCCCAGAATCTTCTAATGTGCAGTCAGTAAACTGGCCACAGCATGCTAATGCCTGCTGCAGCTGTTCTGTGATCACTTGCGCTAAATGCTACCCAAGTGTTTGGAGAGGCAAAAGATTTAACATTGGCCGGTCCATTTCCATTCATCGCTATTTGGAAGACAGATTAAATCTGATGTGCAGTGAGAAAATGCCAAAAAAAAACCTGACATTGTTTGGAGAACAAGGTACTGGTGTGCTCAAGGACTGTCTTTGTCATATGAACCTCAAGAAAACACACAGGTGCTCTTGAAGAAAACAGTCAGCACATGGGAAGAAAAAATGAACTTCAGGCACTGATGTGTGGAGCAGGAACAAATGCACTTGAATTAAGTTAAAAAGCCTCTGTTCAAAGAACATGGCTGATTACATTAAAGTTACTCTTACCTTTCTTGCATTTCACACAGCACTTAGAAAAAAATTGAACATCCACAACTCCAGCCTCCCTCCAAAGTCCCATCCTCCTCCTCCATTACGTCCTCATTACGTCTGTGATAGACGTAGGCGTTGGCAAGGTAACGTTAGATACATGGAAGAGGAGAGCGAGTGTAACGTTACAACCAAGACAGTCAAACGCAACCCCGGAGTTTTAAAACTAAACCGGAGTCAGTGATGACTGATGAGTTTTAGAATAAGGTTACAGTGCTAACGTTAGATAGTAGCGCTAACGTTACTACTAAGTGGAAACGCACAGGGAAGATAACGTTAATGTTTCAGAGGCTACGCTACAGTAGGCTAACATTAGCCATTAGCAACTGGATGCTGTGTTGTCATATAATGTTATATGTTATATTAGAAGCAAACTAAACATAACGTTACCTGTCCTGCACAGTCAAACGCAACCCTGAAGTTTTGAAACTTATCCGAGGTCAGTGACTGATGAGTTTTATAATATAACGTAAACGCTAACATTAGATAGTACTGGTGACTGGCAACAAACAAGGAAGATAATCCAGAGGCTCAGGCAACGTTACGGCTACAACAGGCTAACCGTTAGCAGCTGGATGTTGTGTTGTCATATATAACGTAAGAGCCTATTTTACAATAGAGGCAAACTAAAAATACCTGTCCATCAGAAACTCTGCGACGTCCCTTTTTAGCTCAGGATGAAGCTGCATCAGACAGACCTGTGAGTAACAACAACCCCGCCCACATTTAACAGTACTGTTTGCAGTGGAAATGCTAGATGCCATGTCTGAAGGGTTACTTTTGGTTCCAGAGGTACCATACTGAAAGTGTGTGGTAGAAACGGGTCTTTTGAATCTTGTGGGGGAATGGCCAACCCCGTAACTAACAATGAAAACTACTTTATAGAGAAACACATTGACTGAATGTGCTGTAAATAAATGGCTATTGTTGAAAAAAGGCAAGCATACCGTAGGTTGCATCAACATTGACAATGTTTGTAATTCTAATTTTAAAAGGTAATTCAGTTTATTTATTTTTTTATCTTTTGAGGTTTTCCTAGTTTTTGCCAACAATCCTAGCTGTTACTAAATTCAGATTTTGTTATCAGCCCAGAAAAGAATTGAGAAGTTTGAACCTTGACTTTGTGGAAGGCTTATTTATAAGTAAAATCAAAGTTTCAGCCAAAAGTGAAGCTGCTGCCAATATCCTGCCATGTACGCTGGTGCAGCCTGAGCACAGGGCCATCACACCAAATTCTGGCTTTACAGCAGAGCAGAAAGACAAGAAGATAACCGCAGTGAACACGAGGCTCAGTGGCCTTGTTTTGCGCACACTGTCAGCTGTCAAGATGTCTTGGCTTATCAGGCCAAAGCCCCATGCACTCATTATAATTGGCCATTAAAGTATCATCAAAAGCACAAAAGAGCATAAGTCTCCTTGCTTGCTGATAGAGAGATAGACACTTGACGCTATACGATGCAAGTTTTTTTAGGGGAGCTCAGAGGCCTGTAGCGTCCCTGGAGCTCCTGGATGATGAGGCAGCTCTCTCTGCCATCGCAGCCCAGTCAGGGGCCACTAATCTGGGCTACGCAGCCAGGGAGCAGGCCTTGGAGTAGGTCCAGTTCCTCCAAATTGGACAAAGAGAGGCATTATGTTTGCATACTAATGCAGCTACTCACATACGTGTGTGTTTTAACATACTGCACATGTGGCATGATGAATAATGTATGTGCCGATGTTTAGCTGTCAACTCACGTGTTCTGTGTGTTGTTGACAGATGTTCAATGACATATGCGAGCACACACACACACACACACACACACACACACACACACACACACACACACACACAGAAGTGCTGAGCTATTGGCTGGCAGTCAGTAAAAATGCAGTGCTGCTGAGTGCAGAGCAACCTCACCACTTGGCCCGCCAGCATTACTGCAAAGCACCATTTAACCGTGTGTGTTTGAGTGTGTGTGAGAGTCTGTGTGTGTTTGTGCACGTGCACACTGCGTGTGCATGTGTCCAGGTAGGCCAAGTCTGTAGGTGTTGATGAGTCTGCAGTTGGAAGGACTTTTTGAAGCTACATGTGGTGTATCTGTGTGGGCAAAAATTTGTACAAGTGTCCATTTAAGCATCACAGTGTGTTGAGCATGTCTTGTTTATCTATCTATCTATCTATCTATGAAAAACAACAATAATGATATGATTCCACCTGGAAAGAAGCGAGCTAGGCACAACAATAAACACATAGGATATAAATACATAAAGGGACCACTGCATCAGAGAAATGATTATCTGCCTCGCTGATACATTATCACATTATCATAACCGCTAAGCAGCAACAACTGAGCTCTGAAGCAGCAAAGCACTCTCATATCAGACCTCTTGCTTTGAATGGCTGTGCAGTTTCCCCCAAGGAATCTGCCACAAATCACTGACAGAAACGAGTATCTTGTATCTTAAGGCTCAAAACTCATAAATCTGTGATGTATTCTCAGTCGATTTTTAAACCTCTATTTTCCAACCCACATGTACTCTGTCTGAACCTTTTCTGCCTCACACACCCCCACATCAACGGGCCAGCACGCCAGCAATCATCCACCAAGCTCCTCCGCTGCAGCAGATGGAGGTTTTGGTGCTTTGCTCAAGAGCACCCTGACAGTTTTCAGACAGGAAGGGGAAATGTCAACGAGTCAGATTTTCTTAGGACTACCTGTGCGAATTTCAGTCAATCAATCAATCATGATTTATTTATCACATGGCGTTATCCAAGCACAACTCCAGTGAAATGTGATCCCATCAGCTCCTGTTGTCCATGTTTCTGGATGGTTCTGGTAATAAATGGTGTCTGGTTGTGGAATGATTTAACTGTCTGCACATCCCGACCTCAACAAGATGGACCTGTGGTTGCTTCCCTCGAACAGCAGCGCACTGCAGCCGCCTCTGAACGGTGTAAACTGTAGTAGGGATCCACAGCAGGAACAGGAGAGCATCTCACCTTTCCACAGTCATACCAGTCCTTATTCACCGTAAAGCACATGCGTCCTCGCCTTCTCTTGCAAGACTCCTCTGCTCTGTTGGCAGTGTTGGGTAAGGGTTACTTTAAAAGTAATCAAAATACATTACTGCGTTACTTTTTAAAAAAGTAACCAGTTACTTTACTGCGTTACTCCCTGAGTAAAGTAACTCAATTACTTTAAAAGTACTTCCAACGTTACTCCCTGAGAAAAGTAACTCAAGCACTTTTAGAGTACTTTTGAGTATTCTACATTTCCTATTGGGCAATG
>NC_065510.1:7242660-7246913 GCF_006386435.1 Epinephelus moara | reverse complement strand
GAAGGACCAGCGTTCTAAAAGTAACGGAAGTAACTGATGTCTTGTTTGAAAATGTACTTAAGTATTTGATTACTCAAACAGCAAACTAACGCGTTAGGTCACTCGTTACTGCAAAAAGTAATCAAAGTACTCTAACCCAACCCTGTCTGTCGGGTTGGCATATAGAGAAAGAATCACCTGGTTGAATAGCGCTGTCAGGGACTGAGCCAAGTTCCTGTGAATCAAAGGATATTAAAGTTTCTGATATCCTGTTGGAAACTGATGTGGCAAAGAGGTCGTCCAGTTTACCTCAACTTGGCTAGCTTGCAGCTAGCTAGCTAGAAGTTGGCAGGAGGAGAGTTTACAGACTGGAGAATTGATTTCCACATTATGATGAGTCACTGGCAGCCATACGTGACCACCGTCGAAAGCCCACCACAAAAAGCCCAGATCAAGATTTGCAAAATAGACATAAAAGCCTAAATGTAGATACAATTTAGCGGTGCTAATCGTCTGGAAGCATCAGTGCCTAGAATGTCCATTTCAAAAACTTAAAGATTTTGGAAGTTTGTTATGCCATGTTATACTTTTTTGTTTTTTTATATATAAAGCTGATAGGCTTTTCACTATGCATTGTAAATTCTCAAAATAGTGAGAGACAGGTGGAAAAAATTGTTTTGTGTAGTTTGGGTGAACTCTGGACAGCCCAGTCACCAGAAGAAAAATTTGGCATTGTGTGTTTCTGCAAATCATGGACACATTACATTTGTAAGTTCCATGTATATCGTATCAATATTTCTGAAGTGATGTAATATATGAGCTGACTTTGTCATCAGGAGATGGAGGGCATGGTGGATGACATGGCACCTAGTCCAGCTGCAGACCACTCTCAGAGACCAACAAACAACAAAAACAGTTGTCAACGCTGTGTTTCCAGCGGCTTTTTAGACACCAAATTTGGGTGTTTTTTTTTAATTTTGGTGAGGAGAAAAGGAATACTGCCATTTTTCAAAATTGTTAATTTAAATATTTCTGCATACTATGGTGCTTAAACAGTCTTGGCATTGCATAAATTGGGTATGAGTGGAAAACGGAGACATGACAGCTATATACTCTTCACACTATTTTAGTTCTGCACACAGTTTGACCAGTAATTGATTAAAGTAGCCTCAAGATTGAATGAATAAATGAAGTAAAAACATCATTTGTTCAGTCCTGATTTGATCTTATAGTTTAATACCTTGCAGCAATTTCCTTTCTCAATGTATGATTTTAGTTTTCTCTGATCATTTATTGGCAGGGATCTTTAAAGCCCAGGACAAACACCTGACTACCTCTTTTTATCAAAATAATATAATAAGTAGATATAAAATTAATGTTGAAATATGATTAATTGGATTATAATCGCAGGCCCCACATCCACACGGTGGGTGTGGATGTGGGGCCCCATTTTGAAAATGTTGTGCCTCAGCCCAAATTTCCTAACGGCTGGCTTGGTTGAAAATACAGCCTTACCAAAACAGCTGCAGAGGGGTCACTTTGTAAAAATCTGATCTGCAACCTGCCTCAATCTATCAACCCTATGACTTTAATCATTTTCAGTGTCAGACTTTTGAGTGCTGGTTCTTCCCCAAAATAGTTTTCCTGGCAGAGACATAAAGAAATCTGTAATAATGGTATGTGATTAGACAATTTAAAGACATAATCATTCTTTAGTAAATGTGTATCCATCCTGATATTCTGAGTGGAAATGCTAGGAAAAATTTTTAAATATTGCAAAAAAAGTCCTGATAAGTTGGTGTATCAATAAAAGAAAATACAATACTTACAATGGGCACAGACTTGGTGCTACAAAGTCTGCTTCTGCTTCTCTTTTCCATCTTTCAGTCACTTTCCCCCTTCCACTGCCCCCTGCATTGCCATTCTCCATCCATCCACCAGGTGCCCTCAGTCTGCCCCACCTGTTTAAGTCACCTGCTCACCTGTTTCCAATTTCCCTCATCAGCCCTGCAGTATATAACCAGCCCATTTCCACTCATTTCCTACCAGACTGCTATGCTCTCATCCTCTAAGCCTGTTCCTGGACATTACCTTGAAGAAATGGTCCTTCATCCTGCCTGCTTAAGGTATGTATTCATTGAAGTCCTGAATAATGCATGCAACTTAAAACATTACTGAAGCTTCTGCTCGTTGGCCAATGAAGACACTAAATACATGAAACAAACATGCCATATTTCTATCATATTTTCTGTAGAACTTTCCATCCTTTGAGGTTTAACTGGTATCTTTTGAGTATGCCATCTCATTGCACCGTCGTCTGCAATGGGTAAATAGCACTGGAGTGGAGAATTAAAGCCATTGACTGCTAATCGACTCTTAACATTTGTGTAACAGTGGTGGATGAAAATGCACATTAATTTGCTTTTTCTTTTGCCAGTATTCTGGAAAGTTGGTTAAAGCCTGCACTACAGTGGGATGGAAACTTGACCCATGTCCCTTTAGTATTTTTAATATGATTTTACCAGTTCTATTATTCATTAAATTACAAAAAAACCTTAATTAATGCAATTGAGTCATCATTTTCAGATGGTCCAAAGATACGCAGGAACCCCATGTGGTGATTATGCAGAGGACAGGAAAACTGCATCATCTCTCTTTTCATTTTTATGGGAGGATGGCTCGAAGCTGCCAGTGTGCCGTCTCTTTTGCAGCAAAGAGTCCTCCCCTGTTGCAAGAAAGAGCAACTGGGCTCGGGAGGAACACACTGATAGACAGATGGACAACCAACAGACACATACACAGACACACACATAGACAGACATGTACCATCAGGGCCTGGAGAGCACCAGGGAGCTGCATGAGTCTCACATTTAATTATCTACCTAATGGTCTCACTGTAGTGTCATTAGACAGAGGGGGAGGGAGGGAGCGAGAGGGAGGAAAGAAGGGATGGAGGGACATTGGTCCTCAGAGAATGAATGGGGTCGGATTTTCAGGCTTTGTCTTTTTTATTATGGAGACTACGACACCAACAGCTGGGCAGAGGTAAGGGAAGCAGTAAAGAGAAACCCATCTCAGTTTTCTGGTGGAGTCTCTACAATGTCAGACAGAGTTGAAGCGTTTGTGTGGATATATTTATGCATTTGATGTTAGCACTCAGCGCCAGACATAAATATCTCGAGTGTTCTACAAACATGTACCTAATAAATGCTATGGGTAAATCAGGGCTGATGATTAGGGACTGAATCAGACAGTGTACCAACAGCCATGTTACATCAGAAATCAAAGTAATGGAAACTAATGATACTACTTTAAATACATAGATGTCTGCTTTAAGCATAGGCCCAAATACTAAACACCAGATTTAAAGATTTATGAAATTGCAAATATATAACCAAAACTAATAAAATACACAGTGGCTGAATTCTATAAAATTAAAATGATTCTTTAAAATAGATCCACACTAATAATAAAGATGATTAACACATGTAGTATGATGGATAAACAAAGACTTGACTGCTACTTGCAAAAAAAAAAGCCCTACATTTACCAGCTTCAACATTAAAGTGATAAACACATTAATGCATCAGTAACTTTTTACCTCCGCTAAGGAGGTTATGTTTTCGCCGGCGTTGGTCTGTTTGTCTGTTTGTTTGTCTGTCTGCAACATAACTCAAAGTTATGAACGGATTTTGATGAAATCTTGGTGGTGGTCGGTTGAAGCAAGGTGGATAAAATAATACAAAAGTCTATCATCTGACAGCCTCAGCAGCAATTCCAATTCCTAAAGACGCCATCTGGTGGCCGGAAAGCACGTCTTGCTCTACTTGCTAAATATTGTAATTCTAAAGTTGAAATTAATGTTCTGTGTTGGAAAAANCTGCAACATAACTCAAAGTTATGAACGGATTTTGATGAAATCTTGGTGGTGGTCGGTTGAAGCAAGGTGGATAAAATAATACAAAAGTCTATCATCTGACAGCCTCAGCAGCAATTCCAATTCCTAAAGACGCCATCTGGTGGCCGGAAAGCACGTCTTGCTCTACTTGCTAAATATTGTAATTCTAAAGTTGAAATTAATGTTCTGTGTTGGAAAAAAGAAAGTGAAAAATACAAAACAACATATTCTGTGTTGGTACAAAATAAAAACGAATCTAGAGCACTCGGAGAGCACAGACCTCCGCCAAGCAGCTCGGATTCCCCACCATTTTATTATTTTATCCACTTCGCTTCAACCGATCACCACCAAAATTTTATCATCTGTTCCTTGTCCC